>NW_026576096.1:30000-216880 GCF_028641065.1 Leucoraja erinaceus | reverse complement strand
CATAGAGAATGGTGAGTCTGTGGAATTCTCTGTATCAGAGGGCGGTGGAGGCCGGTTCTCTGGATACTTTCAAGAGAGAGCTAGATAGGGCTCTTAAAGTTAGTGGATATGGGGAGAAGGCAGGAACGGGATACTGATTGGGGATGATCAACCATGATCACATTGAATGGCAGTGCCGGCTCGAAGGGCCGAATGCACCTATTGTCTATTGTCTATTATAGGAACAGAATTAGGCCATTTGGCCCATCGCATCTACTCCACCATTCAATCATGGCTGATCTGTCTTTCCCTCTCAATGTCATTTTCCTGCCTTCTCCCCATAACCCCCAACACCAGTACTGATCAAAGCGAAAGTAGATTGAGGGTGGAAATATTAAATACAAGATGATCCCTATGACACTGTATGACTCTAAGGGAAGGACATTTTAAAGGAGGTTTAAAAGAGACGGCTTGTTTTACTCAGAGTGGTCTGTGCCTGGTGTGCACTGCTTGGGGACATGCAAGCTGTTACGATAGCAATGTTTAAGAGACGTTTTTGACAGACACAGAAACAGACAGGGAATGGAGAGATATTGAATTGAATTTCTTTATTTGGCATTCAGAAACAAGTGGGAACAAAATTTCGTTACCATGCAGTCCTAACAGTAAAAACGCAACAAAACACACAATTAAACACAATTTAACACAAACATCCATCACAGCGACTCTCCTCCATGTACATCCTCACTGTGATGGAAGGTTAAAAAAAGTCTTACCTCTTCCTTGATTCTTGTCCCGCGGGTCAGGCAGTCAAACTGCTGCGTCGAGGCTCCTGATATTGAAGCCCCTGCCGGGTGATGGAAGATTGCACATGCAGGCAGATGGTATTGATTTAAATTGGCATCATGGTCGGTAGAGACATTGTGGGCCGAAGGGCTGACCCAGTGCTGCCCTACTTTATCTACAATAAGATCATAAATTATAGGAGCAGAATTAGGCCATTTGTCCCATCAAGTCTACTCCGCCATTCAATCATGGCTGATCTATCTCCCTCTTAACCCCATGCCTTCTCCCCATAACCCCTGACACCCATACTAATCTTTACAGGGGAACATGATGTCTGCTCCTTTTATATTTTCGCTAATTATATTTTTCATCTGAAGTTTGTAGACTCTCAGGAAGCTCATAATGGTAGATCGTTCACACTTGTGCAGGAAGCAACTGTAGATGCTGGTTTAAATCGAAGATAGACTTGAGGAACAAACCAAGTATCTTGGCATCAAATTGCAGAATGATCTGCGTTGGAATGGTCAGACTCATCCAAATGAGGTCTAACGAGGGTGGTCGTTACCTAACGAGGGTGGTCAGACTCATCATGCAACGGTGAAAGCAACAGGTGTCCTAAACTTTCTGAGGCGCAACTTTCATCAATGCTCAACTTCCGTCAAGGAGAAGCTATACTTCACCCTCGTTAGACCTCATTTGGACTCAGCAGTTGCAGCATGGGACCCATACACAAATAAAAACATTTCTTCCATCGAACGTGTCCAAAGACAGGCAGCTCGATTTGTTACTAACACCTATGAGAGAGAAGCGAGTGTCACCAAACTTCTGAATTCTCTGGTCGGGGTGGAACCCTCTCCAAGACAGACGTGAAGCTCACCGTTTGACCTGTTTTTACAAGATGTTAAATGGCCATCTAGACATAGACTACAAGACCTACACCAAACCCAAACCAATTAGGAGCAGACGAGGGCATTCGATGCAATTTGTGATCCCAGCTACCAAGACAGATACGTACAGCAATTCGTTTTTCCCCCACACAATTAAAGCATGGAATAATCTCCACCCAACTATAGTTACCCAACCAGATGCAACTACATTTAAAGTAGCTCTTTCTTCCCAATAACCCTTTTCTGGCTTAAGCCCTCCCTTCACCACCTCCAGTTTAAATTCCAGTTGAAATATTTTGGAGGACCAAGAAACCAAGAACCAAGATCCAAGAATCGACACAAAAAGCTGGAGCAACTCAGGCAGCATCTCTGGAGAGAAGGAATGGATGATGTTTTGGGTCGAGACCCTTCCTCAGACCAGTCTGTCATGAGATGCTGCCTGTCCCGCCGAGTTATTCCAGCATTTTGTGTCCATCTTTCACACAGGGAGAATAATTCATGGCAAAGCCAGTTAGTTGAGACATAAGAACGATGATCCTTGAGCAAATGAATTTACAATTTGCAGCATAGGAGGGAACTGCAGATGCTGGTTTAACCAAAGATGGACACAGAGAGAGAGCCTCTTCAAAGTAGGCGTAAGGTATGAGTAGAGTATTAGAAGGTATGACATGCCTACTCTGAAGACGTTCTCCTTCTCTCTCCGACGAGGGTTCTGCAACATCCTCTCGCGCTGCTCGCCCTCTGTCATTCCTCCTGCTCTCCGACTCTACGCTTATCTTCCATCCATTTGTTCTATATCTCTCTACATCACCATCTATATCTCTCGGTTCCCTTTCCCCTGACTCTCAGTCTGAAGCAGGATCTCGACCCGAAACGTCACGTATTCTGGCATATATTATCTGAATGGTGTCAGATTAGGAAAAGGGGAGGTGCAACGAGACCTGCGTGTCCTTATACATCAGTCACTGAAAATAGGTAGACCGGAGTCACTGAAAGGTACAGCATGCAGTGAAAAAAGCTAATGTTATGTTGGCCTTCATTGCGAGAGGATTTGAGTTTAGGAGCAAGGAGGTCCTACTGCAGTTGTACAGGGTCCTGGTGAGACCACACCTGGAGTATTGTGTGCCGTTTTGGTCTCCTAATTTGAGGAAGGACATTCTTGTTATTGAGGGAGTGCAGCGTAGGTTTACCAGGTTAATTCCCAGGATGGCGGGACTGAAATGTGCTGAAAGAATGGGTCGACTGAGCTTGTGTTCACTGGAATTTAGAAGTTAGATGAGAGGTTATCTTATAGAAACTTATAAAAATCTTCAATGATTGGACAGGCTAGATGCAGGAAACATGTTCCCGATGTTGGGGAGTCCAGAATCAGGGGCCACAGATTAAGAATAAGGGGTAAGCCATTGAGGACTGAGATGTGGGAAAATCCTTTTCACCCAGAGAGTTGTGAATCTGTGGAATTCTCTGCCACAGAAGGCAGTGGAGGCCAATTCACTGGATGTTTTCAAGTTAGATTTAGCTCTTCGGGCTAAAGGCATCAAGGGATATGGGGAAAAAAGCAGGAACGGGGTACTGATTTTAGATGATCAGCCATGATCATGTTGAATGGCAGTGCTGGCTTGAAGGGGCAAATGGCCTACTCCTGGACCTATTTTTCTATGTTTCTAGGTTTCAATTCCTTTTCTCCAGAGATGCTGAGTTAATCCAGTTTTTGTGTGTCTATTTTACATTTTGTGGTTTTTGGTAGAGCTCAGCAGTAAAAATACATGGAATAATTTTAAATAAAATGTTAACCGTAAAGTTATTTCAGCTAACTCATTGACTCCAGAAGAGTTGGGTCAGATGGGTTTTTTTTTACAGCGAATGATATTATCCGATTAAATTTGAATATATTGATCATTTGCTTCGAAATCGAAAGGCCTGGTTAACCTCTGACTGAAGGTCTGTTTGAAAATGATAACCCTCTACGTTAAATATTAATGAAAAGGCTTTTTAACATTTCTATCTTTGAGCTCCAAAATATTTGGGCGTTACTTCAGGCAGTCCCTGGTTTGCGTAAGGATTCCGTTCCTGAGAATTGTCCCCGAACTGATTTCTCCATGAGTGAGAAATGTCTGCTTACTACACAGTGCCCTCCATAATGTTTGGGACAAAGACCCATCATTTATTTATTTGCCTCTGTACTCCACAATTTGAGATTTGTAATAGAAAAAAATCGCATGTGGTTAAAGTGCACATTGTCAGATTTTAATAAAGGCCATTTTTATACATTTTGGTTTCACCATGTAGAAATTACACCAGTGTTTACACATAGTCCTCCCATTTCAGGGCACCATAATGTTTGGGACACAGCAATGTCATGTAAATGAAAGTAGTCATGTTTAGTATTTTGTTGCATATCCTTTGCATGCAATGACTGCTTGAAGTCTACGATTCTTGGACATCACCAGTTGCTGGGTGTCTTCTCTGGTGATGCTCTGCCAGGCCTGTATTGCAGCTTGTGCTTGTTTTGGGGGCTAGTCCCCTTCAGTTTTCTCTTCAGCATATAAAAGGCATGCTCAATTGGGTTCAGATCGGGTGATTGACTTGGCCACTCATGAATTGATCATTTTTTAGCTTTGAAAAACTGCTTTGTTGCTTTAGCAGTGTGTTTGGGATCATTGTCTTGCTGTAGAATGAACCGCCAGCCATTGAGTTTTGAGGCATTTGTTTGAACTTGAGCTGAGTTGGGAGTGGGAGTTGCAGCGTTTAGCAACCGCATCATTTAATTAATTGTCAATGAATTGTCTTGTTTGTTGCAGGTGTGTTGATGTGACCCACACTGTGGCAGTACTCTGATTAATGACAGTCATGTGGTGAAAGGCAACAAGAATGACCATTACTGTAAGGCTGCGTGAAAAGATATCGCAGGCATTCTACAACTACGGCCTCTTCTGTGCATCTTACCCCATCCCCATCATCTTTTTCACCGCTGGCTGTATCTTAACATGCTGGTAAGTACACCAAACATGGAAACATAGATAATAGGTGTGGGAGTAGGGCATTCGGCCCTTCGAGCCACCACCACCATGCTCTACGTGTCAGCTGCTCTACATCGGTGAGACCAAGCGTAGGCTTGGCGATCGCTTCGCCCAACACCTCCGCTCAGTTCGCACTAACCAACCTGATCTCCCGGTGGCTCAACACTTCTACCCCCCCTCCCATTCCGAATCCGACCTTTCTGTCCTGGGCCTCCTCCGTGGCCAGTGAGTCCCACCGTAAATTGGAGGAGCAGCACCTCATATTTCGCTTGGACAGTATACACCCCAGCGGTATGAACATTGACTTCTCTAATTTCAGGTAGTCCCTGCTTTCTCCCTCTTTCCCCTCCCCAGCTGTCCCACAGCCCACTGTCTCCGCATCTTCCTTTCTTCCTCCTGTGATATTTTCGGTTTACGGTGGGTTTATCGGAACGTAGCCCCATCGTAGGTCGAGGAGCAGCTGTATCTTACTCTCTTGAAAACGCACGTATATCCCCAGCAACTCTCACTGACTTCCACAGATGCGCCACAGAACGCATTTTATCGGGACGCACCACAGCTTGGTTTGGGAACAGCTCCATCCAAGACCGCGAGAAATTGCAGCGAATTGTGGACGCAGCCCAGACCGTCACACACGCCTTCAATTTCAGGCTGGGTTCAATATAGTTAATAATCGCAGGGCATGGCATTGGAAAAAGTGATTGAGATATGATAGGATTTGCAGTGCAGTCGGGAGGGACGGAGGAATTCATCTTGAACTTAAAAGCCAATGATGGTGGCGTATGAGGAGCATTGACTGGGTGGATAGGGAATTTAGATTAAAAAGTTAGATTAAATTAAAATAAAATTAGAAAAGTGATCTGGTCATTGGTAACGAAACGAAGATAGGTGGAGGGGCAGATAATTTAGAGAAAGCAGGGACTCTGCAGAAGGAGTTGGACAGATTGGGAGAGTAGGCAGAGAAGTGGCAGGTGGAATACAGTGTGGAGTCATGCATTTTGGTCGTAGGATTAAAGGCCGATACTATTTTCTAAATGGGGAGGGAATTCAGAAATCGAAGGTACAAAGGGACATGGGAGAGCCAAAAAATTAATTTGCAAGTTAAATCAGTATTACTGGGCCTGTCCCACTTAGGCGACTGCAGGAGACTATGTGGTCGCCACATGTTCGCGGGTGGTTGCCGGGCAGTCGCCTTCATGACCGTGAGGAGTTCCCGCATTCTGGGAACTAGTCGCGGCCTCATTATGGTCGCTGTGAATGTTTCAACAATGCTTTGGAGAAGTTACTGAATACTAAATGTTGAAGAGAAGTCTGGGAGAAGCCTTTGGTGTGACCAAAGTGGTAAAACTGATCAGGCAGCATCCCTGGACACGGAGAGGTGACGTTTTGGGTCTATACAGAGATGTTGCCTGACCGGTCTGAAGAAGGGTTCTGACCCAAATCGTCACCAACCCTTTTTCTCCAGAGAGGCTGCCTGACCCGCTGAGTTCCTCCACCACTTTGTGACTACCTTTAGAAAAAATACTGAAGTCTGTCCCGATCTATGAGAGAAAAAAGGATGCGATAATACTTTTTAAAATGTTTCAGTCAATGGTTTGCATCAGACAGATGGCTTGTTGGGGTACTGATTGTGGATGATCAGCCATGATCACATTGAATGGCGGTGCTGGCTCGAAAGTCCGAATGGCCTACTCCTGCACCTATTGTCTATTGGAGGGCACTGTTTTTGAAATGCAAGTACCTTTGTAAATATATTTCAACATTGGCACTGTGGTGCAGTGATGGAGTTGCTGCCTTCCAGCGCCAGATACCCAGTTTTGATCCTAACCTCAAGTGCTAAATATACAGAGTTTGCACATGTTTAAGAAAGAACTGCAGATGCTGGAAAAATCAAAGGTAGACAATAATGCTGGAGAAACTCAGCGGGTGAGGCAGCGTCTATGGAGCGAAGGAATAGGTGACATTTCCGGTCGAGACCCTTCTCAAGACTGATGCGGGCGCTGTGATGGAAGGCAAAAAAAAAGTTAAATCTCTTCCCTTCTTTGTTCTCCCGTGGTCGGAGGCCTCGAGCCTTCCGTTGACGGGACGATCTTGGTTCCCGCAGCCGGCGGTCGGGCCCTCCGTGTCGGGGCGATCAAGTTCCCGCATCGGGGGGATCTCTGCTCCCCGCGCCGGGCGATTGGACCCCGGGTCGGGGCTAGTCGAACCCCCTGCAACTTCAGAGCTTCCCGACATGTTGGAATCCGCAGGCCGCGGTTGGAGCGTCGATCCCACGCAAGGGATCGCAGGCTCCGATGGCAAGTTCACGGCCCCACGTTGGGGCTCAAAGCCAGTCTGGAGCAAGGCCGCCAGCTCCATGATGTTAGGCCGCAGAGCGACCGGAGATACGATCCGGAAAACAATCGCAAATCCGGCAAGGTAAGAGATTGAATAAAAATGGTTTCCCCCGACCCCCCCCCCCCCCCCCCCACCCCACCCCCCCACATAAAACAAACCAGAGAACATTAACACAAACTTTTTAAAACACACTAAAAATAACAAAAGACAAAAAGACAGACAGACCGTTGGCGAGGCTGCCATCACTGACCAGCTTGGACGTTAGAGCGTACTGCTTTGTTCTGCTTTATCATAGTTATCCGTTATTGAAGCTACCTCTGCCAGGAACGGGGCCAGTGGAGTTTACAACACCTATCAAGGATTACACCGCGCCCCCCATCGAAGCAAACCGTGGACCCAGCGAGCAGAGTGATAGACCAGATTGGGTAAGTCCTGCACCATTCAACTATGCCACTGTTACATCGGCTGTACGGAAAGTATTGACGTCCCAGTATATTCACTCAGACTTTGGCTAGATTCACGAATGGTTCAGCTATTGAGGGCTCCAGGTGGACATGGAGGGGCAGGGATGGTGTGCAGGCAGAGGAGACTGGTTTAACTTGGCAACATGTTCGGCACAGATGGGCCAGTGGCTGTACTGTAATGCTCTATGTTTAACCCTCTGTATGTGAAACTGAGCCAGTTGTTGAATGACGGAGCACGAGATTGGAAACGTGTAGGAAGCAACTGCGGACGCTGGTTTAAACCGAAGATGGACACAAAAAGCTGCAGTAACTCAGCGGGACAGGCAGCATCTCTGGAGAGAAGGAATGGGTGACGTTTCGGGTCATAAGTTCATAAAAGATGGGAGCAGAATTAATTAGGCCATTAGGACCATCAAGTCCACGCCATTCAGTCATGACTGATCTATCTCTCCCTCCTAACCCCATTCTCCTGCCTTCTCCCAGTAACCCCTTCTCAACCCGAAAAGTCACCTATTCCTTTTCTCCAGAGATGCTGCCTGACCCGCTGAGTTACTCCAGCACTCTGTGAAACGTCACCTATCCATGTTCTCCACAGATGCTGCCTGACCCGCTGAGTTACTCCAGCACTCTGTGAAACGTCACCTATCCATGTTCTCCACAGATGCTGCCTGACCCGCTGAGTTACTCCAGCACTCTGTGAAACGTCACCTATCCATGTTCTCCACAGATGCTGCCTGACCCGCTGAGTTACTCCAGCACTCTGTGAAACGTCACCTATCCATGTTCTCCACAGATGCTGCCTGGACCCGCTGAGTTTACTCCAGCACTCTGTGAAACGTCACCTATCCATGTTCTCCACAGATGCTGCCTGACCCGCTGAGTTACTCCAGCATTCTGTGAAACGTCACCTATCCATGTTCCCCACAGATGCTGCCTGACCCGCGCTGAGTTACTCCAGCATTCTGTGAAACGTCACCTATCCATGTTCTCCACAGATGCTGCCTGACCCGCTGAGTTACTCCAGCTTTTTGTGCCGATCTAAGAGATTGGAACACTCCAATGATCATTTAGTACCGCACTAATCTTGCCATGAAAGTCTGTAGTTGATTTTAAGAGTAGGGAGGTTCTACTGCAGTTGTACAGGGTCTTGGTGAGAACACACCTGGAGTATTGCGTACAGTTTGGGTCTCCTAATCTGAGGAAAGACATTCTTACCATACAGAGAAGGTTCACCAGACTGATTCCTGGGATGTCAGGACTTTCATATGAAGAAAGACTGGATAGACTTGGCTTGTAATCGCTAGAATTTAGAAGATTGAGGGGGGATCTTATAGAAACTTACAAAATTCTTAAGGGGTTGGACAGGCTAGATGCAGGAAGATTGTTCCCGATGTTGGGGAAGTCCAGAACAAGGGGTCACAGTTTAAACCCCCTTTTCACGGGGCGACTTGACGCAAGAGGTAACCAGAGTTTAACATCGTGGGAACCTCGTGCAGTAACAGTACGGCATTCGTGGACCATCGTGGCGCTAACGGCAGGTAATCGTGTAACTTGGGTACTCGGGAGAAAATTCAAACATGTTTGAATTTGTCCAAGAGTGACTTGTACACTTGTGGTTGAGCATTGCAACATTTTATTAACGTAGTGGCCAGTGCGATATCCGTAGTAACTCTTGCGGTCACCGTGGGAATTCCTGCCAACGGTGAACCCGGAAGTTGGATAGAGTGAATCCAGCCAGTTTGCTATTTACATACAAATCTAATAAAACTAGCTAACAAGCATTTCATTAATGTCAGTGTGTCTCTTTTTGTCTGAAAGCAGTTTCTAACTGGAGGAACTCCGCGGGCCAGGCAGCATCTACGGAGGGAAATTGACAGGCGAGCCTTTCCTCAGGCTGCCTTATCTCTCTACCCCCCCAACTCCCACCCACACACACACAAATGCTGGAGAAACTCAGTGGGTGCAGCAGCATCTATTGAACGAAGGAAATAGGCAACGTTTCGGCCCGAAAAGTTGCTTATTTCTTGTGTATGTGTCGGAAGGAACAGCAGATGCCGGTTTAAAGAGAATGAGTTCGACGGCAGGCAGCATCTTTAGAGAGAAGGAATGGGTGACATTTTGGGTCGAGACCCTTCTGATATGCTGCTTGTCCCGCTGAGCTAGATGTTGTGTCTATCTTCGTTTTAATCCAGCATCTGCAGTTCCTTCCTGGCCGAACCCGATTGAAAGATGAGAGGCTGGGCGATAGAAATCATTAATTGAATTAAATAACTAGATACCTGTCTAATCGTATCTACGGGATTGAACAGGCTAGATGGAGGAAGAATGTTCCCGATGTTGGGGGAGTCCAGAACCAGGGTCCCAGTTTTACAGTCTACCGTGGGAACTCTTTAATTACAGCGGGAACCCTTCAGTTTCCCAGGGGGTCGGGACGGGACTGGAGTTGGGAGGGAAAGGTGGGGGAGTCGAGGGGGAGAGGAGGGGGAGACAGATGGGGGTGTCTTCATTTACTGGCGGTGGGTGTCTGTCACTGAAACAGGCAGGTGAGATTTCGCATCCACCTTGTGTGTGCCTCTCTCTCTCTCTCTCTCTCTCTCCTCCTCTCTCTCCTCCTCTCTCTCTCTCTCTCTCTCTCTCTCTCGCAGCATTTACGGAGGGAAATGGACAGGCGAACCATTCTTCAGGCTGCCTTATGTCTCTCCCCCCCCCCCCCCCCCCCCCAACTCCCACCCACACACGCGAATGCTGAGAAACTCCGCGGGTGCAGCAGCATCTATTGAACGAAGGAAATAGGCAACGTTTCGGCCCCGCTGCACCCGCTGAGTTTCTCCAGCATTCGTGTGTGTTGGGGGGAGGGGAGGAGAGAGACATAAGGCAGCCTGAAGAATGGGTCGTCTGTCCATTTCCCTCCGTAAATGCTGCCTGGCCCGCGGAGTTCCTCCAGTCCTGCCTGTGGGAGGGAGGGAGGGAGGGAGGGGGAGGGAGGGAGGGAGGGAGGGGATGGAGGGAGGGAGGGAGAGAGGAGAGAGGAGAGAGAGAGAGAGAGAGAGAGAGAGAGAGAGAGAGAGAGAGAGAGAGAGAGAGAGAGAGAGAGAGAGGAGAGGGAGAGGGAGAGGGAGAGAGAGAGAGAGAGAGAGGATAGACACCAGTTGCTTGGAGCAACTCAGCGGGACAGGCAGCATCTCTGGAGAGAAGGAACGGGTGGCGTTTCGGGTCGAGAGCTTTCTTCAGACTGAAAGTTTCACCTGTCAGTAGATCATAAAATAACACAATCATCACGGTCAATGTGAGACACAGTCTTTATTCATATTTGACAAAATAAAAAGACGACTTCTTGCACATATTGAGAGAAGGTGCATCACACCAAACAACATTTGTCTAAAAAAACACAGATTATTCTTCAGCTCATTAAAGAGCTCGGGTGAAAAAAACCAATATAGTGTGTGACAACAAAGTAACATCATTTGTGCCACGTGATTAACTACACTACAGTCCACGATGTTCATTCACGATTAACGGGAAAGATCGGGAGACGGACAAGTCACTCGCAAAAATGACAGATTTGCCGAGTACCGTGGGAACTCTTTGTCTACCCCCCCGTTATATCGTGTGATATCGTGCTAGACCACGACCACTCCACTCTGGCTACATCTTGTGTCAAGTCGCCCCGTGAAAACTAGCCATAAGGATAAGTGGGAAGTCTTTTAGGACCGAGATGAGGAAAACATTTTTCACACAGAGAGTGGTGAATCAGTGGAATTCTCTGCCACAGAAGGTAGTTGAGGGCAGTTCATTGGCTATATTTAAGAGGGAGTTAGATGTGGCCCTTGTGGTATGGAGAGAAGGCAGGGATGGGATACGGAGTTGATTGATCAGCCATGATCATATTGAATGGCGGTGCAGGTTCGAAGGGCCGAATGGCCTACTCCTGCACCTATTTTCTATGTTTCTATTCAGTTGATCCACAAATTGGTATGTGATTCACCACTTTTTCGTTCCAGTATTTCGGGCCTCCAGTTGCATATATACAACAGATATTCGTCAAGGCCATTGTGTCTCCTTGGAACAAGCACTTATTCGCTGTGGACGTCTTTCGTGCCCCTCTCTCCAAAGTGTTTCAGCTGGTGGAAGAAGTGAGAAACCACGTCTTTGAAGACAGGTAGGAAAGGAATTTGTTTATTTCTACCTTGTTTGAGAAAGAACTGCTGATGCTGGAAAAATCGAAGGTGGACAAAAATGCTGTAGAAACTCAGCAGGTGAGGCAGCATCTACGGAGCGAAGGAACAGGTGACATTTCGGGTCGAGACCCTTCTTCAGACTCAAAGGAATAGGTGATGTTTCGGGTCGACCCTTCTTCAGACTGATGCCCCCCCCCCACCCCCACATGAATCTGAAGAAGGGTCTCGACCCGAAACATCATCTATTCCTCTGCTCCACAGATGCTGCCTCACCCGCTGAGTTTCTCCAGCATTTTTGTCAACTTTCAGTTATTTCTACTTTGTCCTTTCGTTTCAAAGCTCACGCCTGTGGAATTCTCTGCCTCAGAGGGCGGTGGAGGCAGGCTCTCTGGATGCTTTCAAGAGAGAGCTAGATAGGGCTCTTAAAAATAGCGGAGTCAGGGGATATGGGGAGAAGGCAGGAATGGGGTACTGATTGGGGATGATCAGCCATGATCACATTGAATGGCGCTGCTGGCTTGAAGGGCCGAATGGCCTACTCCTGCACCTATTGTCTATTGTCTTTATCATGTATGTATTAATATGTCAGTTGGAGGGACCACATCACCAACGCCCAGCTCTGTGGGGCGATTCCACCTCTGACCGAGAAGATCAGTCAAAGTCAAATTTATTCGTCACATACACCCGAAGGTGCAGTGAAATGAATTTACCAGCAGCGATACACTTAAAAAGAACACACAATACACAATAGAATTTAACATAAACATCCAGCCCAGCATTCTTCAACGGACAAACAAACTCCGCGGCTTGGAGGTCCCGACTCAGCACTTTCCTACCGGAGACCGCGCGCGGCTTCGCCACCGCCACCGCCACCCATGGAAGACGTGACCTACGACGGCCTATCAAGACGATGCTGGAGACGTTGATGGAAGGCACGTGCGTAGAGACAAAAGAGGAGCTTGCCGGCTGCGCGGCGGACAGAGATGTATGGTGCGTCCGTCACCGTGCCCGTCGGAAACCAGCACCACTGCCCCGCTCATGTTTGCAACGATGATAATAATAATAATAATAATAATAATAATATATTTTATTGTCGTTGCACAGAGGTGCAACGAGATTTGCTATGCAGCTTCCATCCGATGTCATAACTTAATCAACTAAAAATTAGATACCCAGAGAAACATGATTTATAAAAAAAACAGTAAAACAGTATAAAGTGCAAATATGTTTGTGGCGGGTCGATGTGCGACGTGACCATCCGAGGGAGACAGCTCATGGGGGTGGGGGGCACTCAGCAGGGCCGGTTCAGAGTACCTATAGCTCTGGGGATGAAGCTGTTCCTGAGTCTGGAGGTGCAGGCATAGAAGGCCTTGTAAAGTCTTCCGGAAGGTAGAAGTTCGAACAGACTATTGCAAGGGTGTGAGGAGTCTTTGTGAATGCTGACTGCCTTCCTGAGACGAATAAATAATATTAATAATAAAACATATCTTCTACACACACTATAAATGATTCGATTGTAAGCATGTATTGTCTTTCCGCTGACTGGATAGCACACAACAAAATCTTTGTGTGCTGTGTGTGACAAACTAAACTGTAACCATGTAAAAATTATTATTGCCCAGCATACCTTCCATTTTACTTCAAGTTTATGACCTGCGGTTCTTTCACACACCTGCCCATGGGAACAGCTTCTACTCCAATTTCGCAACCAGACACCATTGTGGTTACCTTAATCGCTATCAAATTTCCTTTCTCAGTCTCTAGCTCCAAGGAGTTGCAACTGCAGATTCTCCGGCCTAAACCTGTTGCTGAAATCTCAAAGTTATTCTGCATCCTTCCAAAAGCTAGGCTGTCGAGAATTGAATACAATACTCAAGCTGCTGCCTAAAGACCATGTAGTAAAGATTCAACAAAGCAACCCTGCGTTTGTACGCCTTGGCTCGTATTCATGCAGGATCAGTCCCCAGCCCGTAGAAATATTCCCCTCGACACATCTTGCCAGCTTAAAAGGTGTGCAGTTTTTGGAGCTCAGCGGATCAGGCTGAGGATGAAAGACCCATTATCTCTGTACATTAAAGAAGGTCGGGCACGGTGGCGCAGTGGTAGAGCTGCTGCCTTACAACGCCAGAGACCCACCCGGTTTCAATCCTGACTACGGGTGCTGCCTGTACGGCGTTTGTACGTTTAGTTTTGTTCCTTGTTAGAGGTATGGCGGTAAAACAGGCCCGTTCGGCCCACCGAGTCTGCACCGACCATGGATCCCCGCACACTCACACTATCCTACACACACTTGGGGCAATTTACACTTACACCAAGCAAATTAACTTACAAACTTGTACGGAGTGTGGGAGGAAACCTAAGATCGCAGCGAAATCCCACACGGTCGGAGAAAGCCCACGTTCTCTCCGTGACTGCGTGGGTTTTCTCCGGGTGCTCCGGTTTCCTCCCACGCTCCAAAGACTTACAGGTTCATAGGCTAATTGGCTTGGTGTAAGTGTAAATTGCCCCAAGTGTAAGTGTGTGCAGGATAGTGTTAGTGTGTAGGGATCGCTTGTTGGTGCCGACTCGCCTGTTTCCGCCCTGGATCTCTAAAACTAAATGAAATTCATCGCTGTAGTGTGAGGTGCTGCCCCCTGTCAGTACGAATGAGAAGAGCATATTCATGCTAAGTGGCCTCATTTGATGCAAATCAGTGAGACTGGTGGAATCATTTTACACGTCGAAAGAACACATGGAGGCAAAGAGTACAAATGCTAAGAAGTTTAAGTAAGTTTTTTTGCCCAGCGTTGGGGAATCAAGAATAAGATGCCTTTGGTTTAAGGTGAGGGGGGGGAAAGATCGCACAAACAGACTCAGAGACAGCTTCTACCCCATAGCCATACGTGAACTTAACAATGCAAAATAAGAAATAACACTCACATTCAACTGAATGGTTCTACCTCAGCTGCTATTGTTATTTATCTGTAATTTTTTTTAATATGTATATATTTTTACCTTTTCTTATATATTTAAAATTGCTCTTGTGAATCGCACCGTGGGATTGACTTTTAAATTTCGTTGTACCATGTGCAATGACAATAAAGAGATTCATTCATTCATTCATTCATTCATTCATCCATTCATGCATTCATGCATTCATTCATTCAATCATTCAATCATTCAATCATTTAATAGGAACCTGAGGGGAAACCTTTTCACTCAGAGTGTCGTGGGTGTAAGGAACGAGCTGCCAGAGGAGGTAGTTGAGGCAGGTACTATAGCAACATTTACAAGACACTTGGACAGGTGCATGGATAGTAAAGGGCCTGTCCATCTTGGTGATTTTTTTGGCAACTGCCGGCATCATTGACTAAGGTATCAGGTATCGCTGAAAGATTTTGAACATTTCAAAATCCAGCGGCGATATGTCAGTCAATGATGCCGGCAGTCGCCGAAAAATCGACAAGTGGGACAAAGTGTTTAACGAGATATGAGTCAAAACGTGGGCAGGTGTAACCAGCGTATGTAAAAATCAAACTAACGGGCATAGCTTTTAGGGGAGAGGGGCAGAGTTTAAAGGAGATGTGTGGACCAAGATTTTTTACACAGAATGCCTGGAACGCGCTGCCAGGGGTGGTGGTGGAAGCAGATATGATAGTTGTGTTTAAGAGGCTATTGGATAGGCACATGGATATGGAGGGGATATGCATTATGTGCAGGTAGATACGAGTTGGCATCATGTTCGACACGGATATTTTGGGCGGAAGGACTTGTTCCACTCTATGTTCTATGTAAGCATGACATTCCCACTAGTGCCATGATGAATCACCGTGTGCACAGAACTCCTCTAACACCAAACCATGCCCTTCTTGTATGCAAATGAAAGTTGTTGTGAGCTGCCAGTAACTTGCGTCGTTCCCTCATTAACAGCGCTGGCACGAAAAGCCTCGAACACATCTGCCTCCAGGTCACCGATCTACTTCCTGGGTTAAAGAAGTTACAGGGTGTACTTCCTGAACATGGCTGCCTCCTTATCTCTCCTGCCAACTTTTGGAAGAACAGTCGCGATCACTTTGATTCTGATCCGGACATCATCGGCACCATTCACCAACATGAACCGAAGACTCTGCAGACATCTGCTTCACTCAAAGGTAGCTTGGATCCCTGAGAATATAACCTGCACCTTCAAACTGCCAGTTATCTAGCTGGTCCCTACGTCAAGAGTCAAGAGTGTTTAATTGTCCACACCTGGAGTATCGTGTGTAGTTTTGGTCCCTTAATTTGAGGAAGGACGTTCTTGCTATTGAGGGAGTGCAGCGTAGGTTTACAAGGTTAATTACCGGGATGGCGGGACTGTCATATGCTGAGAGAATGGAGCAGCTGGGCTTGTACACTCTGGAGTTTAGTAGGATGAGGGGATCTTATTGAAACATATAACATTATTAAGGGTTTGGACATGCTAGAGGCAGGAAGCAAACAATGTTGGGGGAGTCCAGAACCCAGGGCCACAGTTTAAAAATAAGTGGTAAGCCATTTAGAACGGAGATGAGGAAACACTTTTTCCTCACCGAGAGTTGTGAGTCTGTGGAATTCTCTGCCTCAGAGGGCGGTGGAGGCCGGTTCTCTGGATCCTTTCAAGAGAGAGCTAGAAAGGGCTGTTAAAGATAGCGGAGTCAGGGGATATGGGGCGAAAGCAGGAATGGGGTACTGATTGGGGATGATCAGCCATGATCACATTGAATGGCGGTGCTGGCTCGAATGGCCGAATGGCCTACTCCTGCACCTATTGTCTAATGTCATATGTTCCCGTAACGGGAATGATTACATTCTTACTTGCGGCTGCAGAGCAGACCTGTAAACACAATACTCATAACATCATAAACAAACAAAATCAATACTAGTGCAAAATGTCTGAAGCCTCAAGTTCACAAGGTATTGGAGTAGAATTATGCCATTCCGCCCATCGAGTCCATTCCGCCATTCAATCATGGATGATCTATCTCTCCCTCCTACTCCCATTTTCCTGCCTTCTCCCCATAACCCCTGACACCTATTCTAATCAAGAATCGGTCTATAAGCCATGTCCCACGGTACGAGTTCATTCCAAGAGTTCTCCCGAGTTTGCCCTGATTCGAACTCGGAGATTTGCGGTAATGGCCACTCATCGGTACTCTGGGCTCTCGTGGACATTTTTCATCATGTTGAAAAATCTTCAGGAGTCTTCCCGAGCTTACCTGCCGTTAGCGAGTGTTCCCGAGTACCTGCCGTTAGCGTAACGAGCCGCTAAGAGACGTCCCCGAGCTCCGACGTACCCGCTACGTTCATTCTCCGTGCTTACCACGAGTTTTGATTTTTTTTAAACTCGGGAGAGCTGTTGGAATGAACTCGTATTTCTTTATCTCTGTCTTAAAGGCATCTACTGACTTGGCTTCCACAGCCCTCTACGGAGAAAATGTGTTCCACAGATTAACCACACCCTGACTAAAGAACAAAGGCAGACTTTGTAATTTGTCCACGCCCTTTATGTGGTGACGCTTTACATACCTTGGATATGATCAACTTAAAACTATCACTGTGACCTTGTCAAATGTGACAATAAAGTATTAATTCCTTCATTCATTCTCCAGCTCACTCCCAGTTATGCAGGGAGTCAAGAGTGTTTTATTGTCATGTGTTCCAGGTAGAACAATGAAATTCTTACTTGCCACAGCACAATAGAATATGCAAACATAGTATGATATGACAGAGAGAGGGAAAAGAAAGAGAGACAGAGAAAATCTCCTCGAGGTATGCCGACTTTGAAGAAGTTCTCCTCTCCTTCTTAAACATTTCAGAATCAGAATCACACTTCATTCGCCAAATATGTTTTGCAACAGATCAGTCAACAGATCACTCAAAAACACGTTCCAAATGTCTCTCCCAGATGCGATAAATGTTTGTTTCAAAACGCTAATATAACACACTCATTTGTTGGATGTACAAAGTTGAATAAATTTTGGAGTGATATATTTGATATATTTACAACGATTTTCAAGTCAAGAATAGAACCCAAAACGGAATGGATTATATTTGGAATAATAGGAGAAGATACCAATTTAAATAAAGATCAAAATGTTTTTTTTAATTATGGGTTAATAATTGGAAAGAAATTGATACTTAAATTTTGGAAAAATACAACCACACCAACTGTTAAAATGTGGATTAGGAATATGATGGACATAGCACGCCTTGAAGAAATGAGACTCCGACTAATAGATAAATATGACCAATTCTTAAAGAGTTGGTCTCCTTTCATCAACTTTTTGGAATCATGTGATGCAGCGGTGCCGTAAGGATTGCCGATTTCAGTTCATGACGCGGATAGAGCTACATCTCCGAATACAGATTTGAAAAATTCTCTTTTAAGGGGCCTTCTCTTCTACTTCTACTTTCCTCTTTCTCTCTTCCTTTTTTATTTTTTATATACACACTTCACGTTTTTCTACTCTCTACCATCTATTTTTCCACTTTTTCCCCTTTCTATTGCTTTCTTTTTCTTGTCCTGCTTACTTCTTTCTTATAACATAAAACTAGAGGTTGTACATAGAATGGATTACGGTATTACATAGTTGGCACCTAAAATTAGGTGCCACTGTACTGTTTTGTGCTGTATTAACTTCTAATAAAATAAACAAAAAAAAACACGTTTTAACATGAACATCCACCACAGTGACTCCTACACATTCCTCACTGTGATGGAAGACGAAATAAAGTTCAAGTCCTTCCCTTAGTTCTTCCTCGGTCGTGAGCCTCGAGCCCCCGTTGACGGGACGATCTTGACTCCTGTAGCCGGCGGCGTTTGGGCCCTCCGCGTCGAGGCGATCAGCTCCCGCATCGGGGGGGGATGTCAGTTCCCCCGCGCCGGGCGATCGAACCTCGCGTAGGGACTGGTCGAACCTTCCACGACGTTGGAGCTTCCCGACTAGCCTCTCCTGAAGACTGCGAGCTTTTGATGGTAAATCCGCGGTGGGAGCGATCGCAAGGCAAGGGATTAGCTCCGATGTTAAGTCCGCGCCCCGCGATAGGGCTCAAAGTCAGTCCGAGGAGCCCTCCAGCTCCATCGATGGAAGGCCGCAGAACGCGCCGGAGAATGTGATCCGAAAATTTGTCACATCTCCGGCAAGGTAAGAACCTGAAAAAAAAGTTTCCCCCATCCCCTCCCCCCACATAAAACACACCGAAGATCATTAAAACAAACTTTTATCACTTCACTGCGAAATCTCCTCAAGTTAGGCCTACTTTGAAGAAGTTCTCCTCTCTCCCGAGACCAGAGTGAGGCCCACCGTAAATTGGAGGAGCAGCACCTCATATTTCATTTGGGTAGTTTACACCCCAGCAGTATGAACATTGACTTCTCCAATTTCAGGTAGTCCCTGCTTTCTCCCTCCTTCCCCTCCCCTTCCCAGCTCTTCCACAGCCCACTGTTTGCCTCACCTTTCTTCTCCCCCCGCCTCCACATAGATGCTGTCTCACCCACTGCGTTTATGCAGCATTTTTGTCTACCTCTGAGCGAAAAAAGGGCAGTGTGTGTATATACACATACTGACAACATACCCATATATATGTATTCAGATTCAGATTCAATTTTAATTGTCATTGTCAGCGTACAGTACAGAGACAACGAAATGCATTAGACAACGAAATGCATTAGACAACGAAATGTATATATATATGTATACACACATACTCAAAAAACAAACACAACAGTGCAACAATAACAATAATAGTCTATTGTAGTTCAGAGCTTATTTGAGGTTGTCGTGTTTAATAGCCTGATGGCTGTGGGGAAGAAGCTGTTCCTGAACCTGGACGTTACAGTTTTCAGGCTCCTGTACCTTCTTCCCGATGGCAGGGGTGAAATGAGTGTGTGGCCAGGATGGTGTGGGTCCTTGATGATTTTGGCTGTCTTTTTGAGGCAGCGACTATGATAGATCCCTTCGATGGTGGGGAGGTCAGAGCCGGTGATGGACTGGGCAGTGGTCACAACTTTTTGTAGTCTTGTCCGCTCCTGGACGTTCAAGTTGCCGAACCAGGCCACGATGCAACCGGTCAGAATGCTCTCTAGTGTGCACCTGTAGAAGTTCAAGAGAAGTGCAGGATAACGCAGAACTAGTGTGGGTGATGGTGGACTTCTTCTTCTTGCGTGTGGCTTGCACAGCCTAAAGTTGTAGGACCAGTTGTTCTATTTGACCTTATTTGATTGTGCACGCCAGGTTGATTGCATTAGTTGAAACAGGGCGGACCAGGTGAAGGTTGCAATCTCCCACCCCCGGTCGGTGGTGGTGGACTCAGTGGGCATGGTCACACGCTGCTTCACCAAACTAAAATGAGTTGTGATTACTTTGCGTGCAGACTTGCTGTTTGGAGTGCCGGGGAAGCACAGTGGAGTCAGCTTACACAACCGTAAACGCGTGGTCTCCTACGCCATCACCATCATCCTGCAGCAATACCACTCCAGGTGAGATTCACGCAGCTTGTGTGTCTGCTTGTTTTGTACTTTCCAGCGGTATCAACATTAACTTCTCTCATTTCAGGTAGTCCTTGCTTCCCCCCTTCCCAGTTATCCCACATAGACATTAGACAATAGGTGCAGGAGGAGGCCATTCGGCACTTCGAGCCAGCACCGCCATTCAATGTGATCATGGGCTGATCATCCCCAATCAGTACCCCGTTCCTGCCTTCTCCCCATATCCCCTGACTCCGCTATCTTTAAGAGCCCTATCTCGCTCTCTCTTGAAAGTATCCAGAGAACCGGCCTCCACCGCCTACATAGCCCACTGTCTCCGCCTTTAAGACAATAGACAATAGGTGCAAGAGTAGGCCATTCGGCCCTTCGAGCCAGCACCGCCATTCAATGTGATCATGGCTGATCATCCCCAATCAGTACCCCGTTCCTGCCTCTTCCTTTCTTTTTCCCGCCCCTCCACCCCCTCGACATCAGTCTGAAGATGGGTCTCGACCCGAAACGTCGCCTATTCCTCCTCTCCATAGATGCTGCCTCACCCGCTGAGTTCCTCCAGCATTTTTTGTCTACCATCGATTTTTCCAGCATCTGCAGTTCCTTCTTAAACAATTGTTCTGTGCTTCGGTGCACGTGACAATAATCTTCTTCTGGCGTGTGGCGTGCACAGCCTAAAGTTGTAAGACAACATTCCCAGTTTGATGTTTAAGAAAGAACTGCAGATGCCGTAAAAATCAACGGTAGACAAAAATGCTGGAGAAACTCTGCGGGTGAGGCAGCATCTATGGAGTGAAGGAATGGGTGACGTTTCGGGTCAACACCCTTCTTCAGTCTGACCCGAAACGTCACCCATTCCTTCGCTCCATAGACGCTGCCTCACCCGCTGAGTTTCTCCAGCATTTTTGTCTACCTTTGTTCTGTTTGATCTTCTGTTTGTGCATGTTGAAGGTTGCAATCTCCCACCCCGCGACAATTATAAACAGGTGTCAGGGGTTATGGGGAGAAGGCAGGAGAATGGGGTTAGGAGGGAGAGATGGATCAGCCATGATTGAATGGCGGAGTAGACTCGATGGGACATATGGCCTAATTCTGCTCCTATCACGACCCTTAAACTTAAACCTAAAGATATTTCAAAGTTATTGTACTTCCTATGCTGCAGAATAAAATGATCAATGCACTTTCATAAGTGATAGGAGCAAAACTAGGCCACTTGTCCCATTAGGTCCACTCTGCCATTCAATCATGGCTGATCTATCTCTCCCTTCTAACCCCATTCTCCTGCCTTCTCCCCATAACCCTTGACACACCTTACTAATCAAGAATCTATCCATCTCTGCTTTAAAAATATCCTTTGACTTGGCCTGTGGCCATTAATTCGACAGATTCACCATCTTCTGGCTTAAGAGATTCCCCCTCATCTCCTTCCTAAAGGAACATCCTTTAATTCTGAGACTGTGACCTCTGGTCCAATACTCTCTCACTAGTGGAAATACTTCGCAAAAAGTTAAGCAAACTTCACCAAATCCAACTTGGTTTCGACCCGAAACATTTGTCCAGAGATGCTGCCTGACCCACTGAGTTACTGCAGCTTTTTGTGTCTATCTTCTGTTTATTTATCATCTTCGTTCCCATTTTCTTTATGCACTTTACCCACCCTTCAAATTCCAACATCACATCTAGTCCCCCTCTCCCCTGACTCTCAGTCTGAAGAAGGGTCTTGACCTGAAACGTCACTTCCTTCTCTCCAGAGATGCTGCCTGTCCCGCTGAGTTACTCCAGCATTTTGTGTCCATTTTAGGAAATCTTCAATACTGTGGATATTCTGCATTTTAATACTTTTTTCACACAGAGAGTTGTGAGTCTGTGGAATTCTCTGCCTCAGAGGGCGGTGGAGGTCGGTTCTCTGGATACTTTCAAGAGAGAGCTAGATAGGGCTCTTAAAGATAGCGGAGTCAAGGGATATGGGGAGAAGGCAAAAACGGAGTACTGATTGGGGATGATCAGCCATGATCACATTGAATGGCGGTGCTGGCTCGAAGGGCCGAATGGCCTACTCCTGCACCTATTGTCTATTGTCCTCAATCCACATCTCAAAGATAAACCAGCATTTGCAGTTCCTTCCTACACAAAGATAAATAATCTGGTCATTGTCACATGGCTGTTCAAGGGAATTTGCATAATACAAAATGCATTACCATAGCGATTACATTCCAAAACTAGCTCATTATCTTCGGCTTATTTTGGCATAGAAACATAGAAAATAGGTACCCATTTTCAAAGTATCTGTCAAAGTAAGCCGGCCATTCGGCCCTTTGAGTCGGCCATTTGACCCTAAAGTCGGCCATTCGGCCCTTCGAGCCAGCATCATCCAAAATCAATGCCCCGTTACTGCTTTCTCCCCATATCCCTTGATTCCGTTAGCCGTAAGAGCTAAATCTAACTCTCTTGAAACCATCCAGTGAATTGGCCTCCACTGCCTTCTGTGGCGGAGAATCCCACAGATTCACAACTCTCTGGGTGAAAACTTTTTTCCTCATCTCAGTCCTAAGTTAGATCTTAGATAAGTTTTCTCATCCCAATTAGATAGAGCTCTTAAAGATAGCGGAGTCAAGGAATATGGGGAGAAGGCAGGAACGGGATACTGATTGCGGTCGATCAGCCATGATCACAGTGAATAGGGCCGAAGGGCCGAATAGCCTACTCCTGCACCTATTGTCTATGTTGTCTAAATGGCCTATCCGTTATTCTTAAATGGTGCGACCCCTGGTTCTGGTCTCCCCCAACATGAGGAACATGTTCCCTGCATCTAGCCTGTCCAATCCCTCAAGAATTTTATATGTTTCTATAAGATCTTTCTTATTGGCCCTTTTCAGATTTCTGAAGAGTCTTCGATGGAGATTGAAGCAACTTCACCCGAGTGCCAACATCACATTGAGGGAAGATCAGATCGTCCACGTCCATTTTAAAGAAGAAATTGGCATTGCTGAGTTGATTCCTCTGGTCACTACCTACATCATTCTGTTTGCATACATCTACTTCTCTACCAGTAAGTTGGGATCTGGAATCTCCTCGGCAGAATGTTTAACAAGCACTTCACTTGGAAACAAAAACCAGAAACTTCCAGGAACACTGAGCATTCCACATTTTGTTTGGGAATCTGAATTGATCAGAAATGTTACCTTTTTCTCTCCGTAAATGGTGCCTGACCCATTAAATTGGAGGAGCAGCACCTCATATTTCGCTTGGGTAGTTTACACCCCAGCGGCATGAACATTGACCTCTCCAATTTCAGGTAGTCCCTGCTTTCTCCCTCCTTCCCCTCCCCTTCCCAGCTCTCCCACAGCCCACTGTCTCCGCCTCTTCCTTTCTTCTTCCCCCCCCCCCAACCCCATCATCAGTCGGAAGAAGAGTCTCAACCCGAAACGTCACCTATTCCTTTGTTCCATAGATGAGTTTCTCCAGCATTTTTCATCTACCTTCAAAATATCTCCAGTATATTCAACCTTGATTTGAGCCATTTCATAGTAATGGAGTGATACAGCTTGGAAACAGGCCCATCCGGTGAATCGGCCTCCACTGCCTTCTGTGGCAGAGAATCCCACAGATTCACAACTCTCTGGGTGAACAATGCAGGACCTGGCGTGTGGGGACTGCCGTGAGGGGGAGGGGAAGGGCAATGGGGAGTGGGGGGTGGACAATGTGACTTTGTCAGCACTGTAAGTGTCCGCTCTTTGTATACAAGCAAAGAATTCCACTGTGCCTAGTCGCACGTGACAATAAAGTGTTCCATTCCTATTTCCAGCATTCTCTGTTCTTAGTTTAGTTTAGAGATACACCGAGTCCGCGCCGACCTGGACGCTAGTTCTATCCAATCTACAGGTATCTTGGGTTTTCTCCGAGATCTTTGGTTTCCTCCCACACTCCAAAGACGTGCAGGTTTGTAGGTTAATTGGCTTGGTAAATGTATAAATTGTCCCTAGTTGGTGTAGGATAGTGTTAATGTGTGGGTCGGCGCAGACTCGGTGGGCCGAAGGGCCTGTTTCCGCGCTGTATCTCCAAACTAAACTAAACAAAAGATCGCCTTTAAACTTCGCCCCTCTCACCTTGAAAACTATACCTTCTAGTCTTTGACATTTCCATCCTGGGAAAAAGATTCTATCTAACCTATCTAATGTCTCTCAGAATTTGGAATGGAATAAAATACTTTATGGTCACACATAGATACTTCGATACATAGACAATAGGTGCAGGAGTAGGCCATTCGGCCCTTCAAGCCAGCACCGCCATTCAATGTGATCATGGCTGATCATCCCCAATCAGTACCCCGTTCCTGCCTTCTCCCCATATCCCCTTGATTCCGCTAGTCCTAGGAGCTAAGAGCACACGTGACAAGGCACAGTGAAATTCTTGAGATGTACCTGTCCCGCTGAGTGACTCCAGCATTTTGTGTCTTAACAGTGAAATTGTTTGTATACAAATAGTGGCCACAATGAAGTGTTGACAAAGTTACGAAGCACGCCGGCGCTTCCTTTTGTTCATTCCGCACCCCACCCCTCTCCCCCCCCCCCCCCCCCACCCCCTTCTCCCCCCCACAGCGGTTCTTATATAGCAGAATTGTATCTACTTCTAATAAAAGCTTTTCACTGTACCTCGATACCATGCACGTGCCATGAGTAATTAATCAGGGTGGGCAGTCAGTATCTTTGGTCAGTCGGCTTTTAAAAATCTTGAAAACCTCGCATGAGCAGATTGTTCTCTTGCCGGTGAGCTGTTAATCGGCTTTTAAAGGAAACTTGTGCTACCCATGCATAGTACACTGTGCAGCACATGCACACAATCCACGGTGTAAAGACAGAATTTCAGCTGCCTTTATAGACCGTTGTCAGTGATGGCTTGAAGCAGCGTCAACGGCACGCGAGTAGCACATACTTCCGCGTGTTAAATATATTGCGGATGAAAGGCACGGGAGAATTATGCCTACCTCATAGATTGATCTCTTAGGCAAGCATAATTCTCCTGTGCGTTTACTACTTATATTTAATAATGACCATTTAGTAATTTTATTCAGGGTAGGCACTGCCTGCCCTGACGGCACGTGCCTGCTCGATACATGTGACAATAAGCTAAACTCAACCCGGGTCTTCCCTCAACATTTATTTCACAGTACGTTGTGGAAATTACTTTATGCAGCAAAATTATCTTTGTATGAATATAGCCAAATGATCGAAGGTAGACAAAAATGCTGGAGAAACCCAGTGGGTGAGGCAGCATCTATGGAGAGAAGGAATGGGTGACGTTTCAGGTCGAGACCCTTCTTCAGACTGATGTGGGGGTGGCGGGGGGGGGGAGGGGGGGCTGGGAAGAAGAAAGGAAGAGGCGGAGACAGTGGGCTGTGGGAGAGCTGGGAAGGGGAGGGGAAGGAGGGAGAAAGCAGGGACTACCTGAAATTGGAGAAGTCAATGTTCATACCGCTGGGGTGTAAACTACCCAAGCAAAATATGAGGTGCTGCTCCTCCAATTTACGGTGGGACTCACTCTGGCCATGGAGGAGGCCCAGGACAGAAAGGTCGGATTGGGAATGGGAGGGGGAGTTGAAGTGCTGAGCCACCGGGAGATCGGGTTGGTTATTGTGAACCGAGCGGAGGTGTTGGGCAAAGCAATCGCCAAGCCTATGCCTGGTCTCACCGATGTAGATCAGCTGACACTTAGAGCAGCGGATGCAATAGATGAGGTTGGAGGAGGTGCAGGTGAACCTCTGCCGCACCTGGAAAGACTGCTTGGGTCCAAGGGATGGAGGCAAGGGGTGGGGGGGGGTGGGTAAAGCGACAAGTGTAGCAATTCCAAGTGTAGCCAAATAATAGCTTTGTTTTTCTGTCTTTAAAAATAATGAAGTGTTGATCAACGCCCTGTGTGTCATCCATTTTGTACGTTATGTTGTAACTTTGCAGGGAAGATCGACATGGTGAAATCAAAATGGGGTCTGGCTCTTGCAGCAGTGGCCACTGTTCTGAGTTCCCTTCTTATGTCAGTTGGTTTATGCACACTCTTTGGCCTTACACCGACATTGAATGGAGGGTAAGTGATCAAATCCACAACTTACATCATTAATAGTTTTGCTTAAGAAAGAAATGCAGATGATGGAAAAATCAAAGGGAGACGAAAATGTTGGAGTTTCTCCAGCATTTTTGTCTACCTTCGATTTTTCCAGCATCTGCAGTTCTTAATAGTGTTTGTTCGTTTCATATGGTTTCATTATATTATATGCTGAGAGAGTGGCTGGGCTCGGCTTGTACACTCTGGAGTTTAGAAGGATGAGAGGGGATTGTCATTGACACATATCAGCTTGTTAAGGGTTTGGACACGCTAGAGGCAGGAAACATGTTCCCGATGTTGGGGGAGTCCAGAACCGGGGGCCACAGTTTAAGAATAAGGGGTAAGCCATTTAGAACGGAGACGAGGAAACTCTTTTTCTCACAGAGAGTGGTGAGTCTGTGGAATTCTCTGCCTCAGAGGGCGGTGGAGGCCGGTTCTCTGGATACTTTCAAGACAGAGCTAGATAGGGCTCTTAAAGATAGCGGAGTCAGGGGATATGGGCAGAAGGCAGGAACGGGGTACTGATTGTGGATGATCAGCCATGATCACATTGAATGGCGGTGCTGGCTCGAAGGGCTGAATGGCCTACTCCTGCACCTATTGTCTATTGTCTAATGAGAAAAACTATGTACAAATCCAGAATCAACAAATTTACCTCCTGGGTCGGCAAAATGTACCCTCTGGGGGTAACTTTACCCCAGGTTGGGAACCCTTGCTGAGGAGGGACGTATACACATTGACAAATAGTTGCAGGTTAGGTATTGTTTTCAAAAACCAAAGCAGTCAAAGGATTTAAAAACAATTTAGATTCGGACAGTGAGTGTGTTTGAAAAGCAAGGAGCCAGTGAAGAGTGATGAACGTGTCAGCTCGCACAGGCAGGAAGATAGACACGTAGTGCTGGAGTAACTCAGCGGGTCAGGCAGCATCTCTGGATTAAAGGAACGGGTGACGTTTCGGGTCGAGACCTTTCTTCAGACTGAGAGTCAGGGGAGAAGGAACCTAGAGAGCAGCAGTAGAGTTGCTGCCTTACAGCGAATGCAACGCCGGAGACCCGGGTTCCATCTCGACTACGGGTGCCGCTGTCTGTATGGAGTTTGTACGTTCTCCCCGTGACCTGCGTGGGTATTCTCCGAGATCTTCGGTTTCCCCCCACACTTCAAAGACGTGCATGTTTGTAGGTTAATTGGCTTGGTTAATGCAAAAATTTGTCCCCAGTGTGTGTAGGAAAGTGTTAATGTACGGGGATCGCTGGTCGGCACGAACTCGATGGGCCGAAGGGCCCGTTTCCTCACTGTATCTCTAAACTAAACGGTTCAGAACAAATCAGAGCTGGCACCGATTACCAAGGAAAGGTGGAGCCCACAATGGTCCATTGTTGGCTGTGGAAGAGGTGATAACAAAGGGATATATGGATGTGAACAGTGGAACTAGCAGGAAGACCTGGGTGGGGGAGGGATGGAGAGAGAGGGAATGCAAGGCTTACTTGAAATTAGAGAAATCAATATTCATACCGCTGGGTTGTAAGCTGCCCAATGTAGGGAGGGAGTTACTTTGTCATCACTTCAATATTATGATGTTCAAGGAAGCAAAGTAAAAGGCCTGTCCCACTTTCCCGAGCTACTGACAAATTCTCCCGAGTTTTCCCCTTGATTCAAACTCGGAGAATGTCCGTAGCGAGTCCGGAGGAGGCCGTAGATATTTCGTAGCGGCTCGTAATGCCAGCCGTAGGTACTCGGGGCATCGGCATGTTGAAAAATGTCCATGAGTACAAAAATAGCCCCGAGTTCCTACAGCTGGCTATTACCGTAATTCTCCGAGTTTGAATCAAGGGGACAACGTGGGAGAATTCGTGAGTAGCTCGGGAAATTAGCTCGTACAGTAGCACTGTACGAGCTAATTCAAGAGTTCTCCCGAGTTTCCCCTGATTCGAACTCGAAGATTTACGGTAATAGCCAGCTGTAGGTACTTGGGGCTCTCGTGGACATTTTACAACATGTTGAAAAGTCTTCACAAGCCTTGCTTGCCGCGTTTCCCGAGTACCTGCCGTTAGCGTTACAAGCCGCTGAGAGACGTCCCGAGCTCCGATGTACCCGCTACGTACATTCTACATGCTTATCACGAGTTTGATTTTTTTTTTTTGAACTCGGGAGTATTCGTGAGTAACTCGGGGAAAGTGGGAAAGGCCCTTTAATCTACAATTCTGGATCATCTGCTCTGTTCTTGAAAGATATTTATTGGGTGCAGGATTGCAATGAGATTACAAGGCATTTTTTTCAAGTTGTGGATATCTAAAGTCTGTTTGTGATGTTCCCAATGCATTTCTTTTTGCTTTTCACAGAGAGATCTTCCCCTACCTAGTTGTGGTGATTGGTCTGGAGAATGTGCTTGTTCTCACCAAGTCTGTGGTCTCCACCCCTGTGGACCTGGAAGTCAAACTACGGATAGCACAAGGTGAAAACAAAAATGAACGCATTCACAGTTTACTGTTATTTCAACTTGTAATTGTGATCATATGTCATCTTTCCGCTGACTTGTTTTAGATAATAGGTGCAGGAGTAAGCCATTTGGCCCTTCGAACCACTCATTGTGATCGTGGCTGATCATCCACAATCAGTGTCCCGTTCCTAATCACGCGCTAAAAGGTTTTTTCCTGTACTTTGAGACACGTGACAATAAACTAAACTAAATTAAACAGATCTGAACTAAACCCAAGGTAGACAAAAATGCTGGAAAAACTCAGCGGGTGAAGCAGCATCTATGGAGCAAAGGAAATAGGCAACGTTTCTGGCCCGAAACGTTGCCTATTTCCTTTGCTCTCTCTTAAATCCACCCATTGCGAAGGAAGAGGTGACGTTTCGGGTCGAGACCCTTCTTCAGAAGTAGATGTATGCAAACAGAATGATGTAGGTAGTGACCAGAGGAATCAACTCAGCAATGCCAATTTCTTCTTTAAAATGGACGTGGACGATCTGATCTTCCCTCAATGTGATGTTGGCACTCGGGTGAAGTTGCTTCAATCTCCATCGAAGACTCTTCAGAAATCTGAAAAGGGTCAATAAGAACGATCTTATAGAAACATATAAAATTCTTAAGGAATAGGACAGACTAGATGCAGGAAAAATGTTCCTCATGTTGGGGGAGTCCAGAACCAGGGGGCCACACACACACACACACACAGAGTTTAAGAATAAGGGGTAAGCCATTTAGAACAGAGACGAGGAAACACTTTTTCTCACACAGAGTGGTGAGTCTGTGGAATTCTCTGCCTCAGAGGGCGTTGGAGGCTGGTTCTCTGGATACTTTCAAGAGAGAGCTAGATAGGGCTCTTAAAGATAGCGGAGTCAGGGGATATGGGGAGAAGGCAGGAACGGGGCACTGATTGGGGATGATCAGCCATGATCACATTGAATGGCGGTGCTGGCACGAAGGGCTGAATGGCCTACTCCTGCACCTTTTGTCTATTGTCTATTGGCAATGTTCTGCTTGTTTTTTTCCTGGTTTTGCGACCTGCAATCTATATTGAATTTTGCTAGACAAAATCAGAATTTCTTTCAAAACCCTGAGATGTAGACCCATAACCAATTGGTGCGGCACGGTGGCGCAGCGGTAGAGTTGCTGCCTCACAGCACTAGAGACCCGGGTTCGATCCTGACTATGGGTGCCGTCTGTGCGGAGTTTGTACATAGAAACATAGAAACATAGACAATAGGTGCAGGAGTAGGCCATTCGGCCCTTCGAGCCTGCACCCCCATTCAATATGATCATGGCTGATCATCCAACTCAGTATCCCGTAATTGCCTTCTCTCCATACCCCCTGATCCCTTAGCCACAAGGGCCACATCTAACTCCTCTTAAATATAGTCTCTGAACTAAACCTGTAATTTAACTACCCTCTAAGCAATGAGAGAATGGTCCATTATGAAGAACATGGCTACTGAACTGGTTATGTGAAAAAAGTTGGTTTCTCACCTCGGTTCCAGGATTTGCCCCTTATCCATTAAGCTGCACGCCCCAGTCCTGGACTTCGATACAACATCGGGAGCAATCTTCCTGCATCTAGCCTTTCCAACCCTTAAGATTTTGTACATTTTCTATAAGATCCCCTCTCAATGCTGGAAAATTCTAGAGAGACTAAACCAAGTTCTCCCCGTGACTCTGCGGGTGAGGCAACCCCTATGGGTGCGCCGGAATTTCCTCCCTCACTCAAAAGGCCCTTCTTCGGGCTGATGGGCTTGCTAAAAATTATAAACCCCCGAGTGTGTTGTAGAAGAAGTGTTAGTATGCGGGGATGCAAGCTGGTTGACACCGCTCGGGCTAGAAATGCGGGCCGCTGTATCTCTAAGCTAAACCTGTAATTTATACTTTTCTAGGTCTAAGCAATGAAAGTTGGTCCATAATGAAGAACATGGCTACTGAACTGGTTAGGGTTGGTACTGACTATAAATAATGATCTCCTTTTTTTTTCCAGCTATTTTCAGGTATCAACTTTCTTCACATTACTCGTTGCACGCAGCCAGAAGTATTTCGATACAAAATTCTATCCTTTTCTATAACCTCTTTTTCTTAAGTGATCTTTTTACATTTCAAAAAAAAAGTTGAAGAAAGACATAAGATGCTGAAAAAATTAGGCACTTTGGTAGACATAAAATGTGCTTACTTCTAAAAAATAAAATATTTAAAAAAAAAAAAAAAAAAATGGAAAAAAAAAAAGGGTCTCGACCCGAAATGTCACCTATTCCTTCGCTCCATAGATGCTGCCTCACCCGCGCAGAGTTTCTCCAGCATTTTTGTCTACCTTCCATTTCAAAGTGACAACTGGCCCCGTTAATGTTATACCAAGACTTACCTTACCGTTGGTGAGGCCACAGTTAGGCTACTGCATTCAGTTTTGGTCACCCCCTGTTACAGGAGTCATGCTGGAAAGTGTGTTCATACATTCATGTTCATAAGGTGATAGGAGCAGAATTAGGCCATTCGGTCCATCGAGTCCACTCTGCCATTCAATCATGGCTGATCTATCTCTCCCTCCTAACCCCATGCTCCTGCCTTCTCCCCATAACCCCTGGCACCCGTCCTAATCAAGAATCTCTGCCTTTAAAATAGACAATGGACAATAGGTGCAGGAGTAGGCCTTTCGGCCCTTCAAGCCAGCACCGCCATTCAATGTGATCATGGCTGATCATCCACATTCAGTACCCCGTTCCTGCCTTCTCCCCATATCCCCTGACTCCGCTATCTTTAAGAGCCCTATCTAGCTCTCTCTTGAAAGCATCCAGAGAACCGGCCTCCACCGTCCTCTGAGGCAGAGAATTCCACAGACTCACAACTCTCTGTGAGAAAAAGTGTTTCCTCGTCTTCATTCTAAATGGCTTACCCCTTATTCTTAAACTGTGGCCCCCGGTTCTGGATATAATATCCACTGCCTTTTTTGTGAGATTAATTTTTCCATGTGAATTGAGTTTGTGGTGTGTCCTGTAAAATTGTTTCTTCTTGAATGGCTGCAGAAACCAAAGTTCTTAACGGATAAATAAAAATTGAATTGACTTATCCATCGGTTTGGCCTCCACAGCCTTCTGTGGCAAAGAATTCCATAGATTCATCACCCTCTGACTAAAGAAATCATTCCTCATTTCCTTCCTAAATGAACGACCTATAATTCTGAGTGGCCCCTGGTCCAAGTGGAAGCATCCTCTCCTCGTCCACTCTATCCAGGCCTTTCCCTAGTGCAGGGAAGATTTTCGAGGCTAGACACAAAATCATGGAGAAACTCAGCGGGACAGGCAACGTCTCTGGAGAGAAGGAATGGCTGACGTTTCGGGTCACGTCACCCATTCCTTCTCTCCAAAGACGCTGCCTGTCCCGCTGAGTTTCTCCAGCATCTTGTGTCTACCTTCAATTTAAAACAGCATCTGCAGTTCTTTCCTAAAGATTTACGAGGACATGGCCAGGACTCAAAGGCCTGAGCTGTGGAGGGAGGTGGAACAGGCTGGGACTTTATTACTTCGAGCATAGAAATCCATGGAATCTTATAGAGATGTACAAAATCATGAGGGGAATAGATCGGGTGAACGTACAAAGTCTTTTCCCCAGGGTAAGGGAAATCAATGCTTAAATAAGTTATGATAACACACATGGATGCTACAAGATGCTAAAACAACATGCAGCATGCTCTTTTTAAAAACACTTCACATACACCTCAACAGGCAGCAAGGTGGCGCAGCGTTAGAGCTACTGCCTTACAGCGCCAGTGACCCAGGTTCGATCCTGACTATGGGTGCTTGTCTGTACGGAGTTTGTACGTTCTCCCTGTGACCTGCTTGGATTTTCTCCCAGAACTTTGGTTCCTTCCAACCCTCCGAAGACGTACAAACATGTAGGTTAATTGGCTAGGTAAATTGTCCCAAAATTCTTAAGGGGTTGGGCAGGCTAGATGCAGGAAGATTGTTCCCGATGTTGGGGAAGTCCAGAACAAGGGGTCACTGTTTAAGGATAAAGGGGAAGTCTTTTAGGACCGAGATGAGAAAAACATTTTTTTTCACACAGAGAGTGGTGAATGTGTGGAATTCTCTGCCACAGAAGGTGGTTGAGGCCACAGTTCATTGGCTATATTTAAGAGGGAGTTAGATGTGGTCCTTGAGGCTAAAGGGATCAGGGGGTATGGAGAGAAGGCAGATACAGGATACTGTGTTGGATGATCAACTATGATCATATTGAATGGCGGTGCAGGCTCGCAGGGCCGAATGGCCTCTACTCCTGCACCTATTTTCTATGTTTCTATGTTGTGTGTAGGATAGTGCTAGTGTGCAGGATTCGCTGTTTGGTGTGGACTCGGCGGGCTGAAGGGCCTATTTCTGCGCTGTATCTCAACAAAACCAAACTAAAGTACCTGTATGTGTTTAAACTCCCAGACCAACGGGACCCTTATAAATTGGTGCTCCCATGGACAGCCCCAAGTGGGGAAACATTGTAAATAATGAAATTAGTTAACAGGCTGACTAGCATTCACCATTTTATTTCAAATAATCAAAACCTTTGGTGTTTAATGAAGCCAAGAAACTGCAGATGCTGGAATCTTTAGTTTATGATTACAACCTCATGATTCCTTTAATTTCAAGTAACCGCTGTATTCCTTCCCCCTTCTCTCGCCCCCTCCATCACCAGAGATATCCAACTAGTTCCACTGTCCGTAACCTGCTATCCACCTTGTTAGCACCAAAGATCCTATAGCGGAGCAAGATAGACCACTCCTGCTGAATGCAATGGGCTGACATGTCGTACGCAACGTGGGCCTTTTTTTCATCCATTTCAGTAACCCGACCCGACCTGACCCGACTCGCAGTGTAATCAACGTTACGGGGGAACAGTTTGAGTTAATAAATTATAATTCCGAAAATGAGGAGAAGATTTTTACCAAAGAACCTTTATTTTTACGAGGATGTTTCCGTAACCGGCTTCCGTCTCCGCACTAGTATCTTTGCTCCGCTACGGGATCTTTGGTGCGGAGACGGAAGCCGGTTACGGACATGGGGCCGAAAATTACCCATGAATCTGCCCATGACCGTACAACGTCTTTTTCGTCGACTGGACTATCTTGCTTGCTATAGGATATTTGGTTAGCACATCTTCCCCAGCCAACAATGGGTACACCAGGCATTATCCACAACAGAGGTCATCTGTTGTGGATAAGTGTGAGTTTATCCACTTTGGTGGTAAGAACAGGAAGGCAGATTATTATCTGAATGGTGTCAGGTTAGGAAAAAGGGTGGTGCAACAAGACCTGGGTGTGCTTGTACATCAGTCACTGAAAGTAAGCATGCAGGTACAGCAGGCAGTGAAGAAAGCTAATGGCATGTTGACCTTCATTGCAAGAGGATTTGAGTATAGGAGCAAGGAGGTCCTAGAGCAGTTGTACAGGGCCCTGGTGAGACCGCATCTGGAGTATTGTGTGCAGTTTTGGTCTCCTAATTTGAGGAAGGACATTCTTGCTATTGAGGGAGTGCAGCGTAGGTTCACCAGGTTAATTCCCGGGATGGCGGGACTGACATATGATGAAAGAATGGGTCGACTGGGCTTGTATTCACTGGAATTTAGAAGGTTGATAGGGGATCTTATAGAAACATATTACATTCTTAAATGATTGGACAGGCTAGATTCAGGAAAACGGGTAACAATTTTGGGGGAGTCCAGAACCAGGGGTCACAGTTTAAAAATAAGGTTCAGGCCATTTAATACTGAGATGAGGAAAAAAGTTTTCACCCAAAGAGATGTGAATCTGTGGAATTCTCTGCCACAGAAGGCAATGGAGGCCAATCTAGAGAGAGTTAGATTTAGCTCTTTGGGCTAATGGAATCAAGGGATATGGGGAAAAAGCAGGAACGAGGTACTGATTATGGATGATAAACCATGGTCATATTGAATGGCGGTGCTGGCTCGAAGGGCCGAATGACAAACTCCTGCACCTATTTTTCTATGTTTCTTTTCCCTCTACTCCCCTCCCCCCCCCCCCCCCCCCCCCCCCTCCTTCCTCTACACCCCCCCCCTCCTCTACCCCCCCCCTCTACCCCCTCTCCCTCCCCATTCTCTCCCCCCCCCCCTCCTCTCCCTCCCTCCCTCTCCCCCTCTCTCTCTCTCTCTCTCTCCCTCTCTCTCTCTCTCGGCCTCTCTCCCCCCCCTCTCTCCCCTCTCTCTATCTCTCTCTCTCTCTCTCTCCCTCTCTCTCTCTCTCTCTCTCTCTCTGTCTCTCTCTCTCTCTCTCTCTCTGCCTCTCTGTCTCTCTCTGCCCCTCTCTCTCTCTGCTCCACTCTCTCTGTCTCTGCCCCCCCTCTTGCGCTGTTCTCTCGACCCCTCTTCCCCCTCCCTCTCTAGACACTCCGGCGAGTTGGGGGCTATGCGTCAGTGGATAGGGCAGGGATGGGGTAAAAGGAGCCAATGAATAATATTAATATAATATCAAGGGGTGTGGTTAGTGTGTGTGTGTGGGGGGGGTGGTTAAGGGCCTGTCCCACTTTCACGACCTAATTCACGACTTCGGCCGAGTTTGCCCTTGACATACTCGCAGCATGGTCGTAGCAGGCCGTGATGCTAGTCGTAGGTACTCGTGGCATCAAGTTTTTACTAGCATGATGAAAAATGTCCACGAGTAAAAATGGTCGTGAATTGTGTGTGTGGGGGGGTGGTTAATGTGTATGTGACGCTGCAGACCACCTACCCGCAACCGCGCGTTGATGGGACGGGACCCAACGGGTCCCACTTGGTCTAGTATATATATAAATATTACAAAAATACACAGATACCTTGTTGTTCACTGTGCTGCTATTTCTCTTCTAATTCAATGTTTCTTCAATAATTCAATATTCTTGTTTTTTGTGAAAGCTGACAGCATTTATTGATTGTTATTTGTATTTATTTTTGTGAACTTTGTGACAGGAGTTTTGCTTATTTGCTGTGGTTGGACTGGTATCTGACTTCTTCCTTCAGATGTGTTTCTTCACAACAGTGTTGTCCATTGACATTCGACGCATGGAGGTACGCTCAAACTTCAATGTATTCTCTCTCTCTTGAACTGCAGTGTCAGCTTGAATAAATAACAGGAAATTACTACAGAGATTTAGGGGGTGGCACGGTGGTGCAGCAGGTAGAGCTGCTGCCTCACGGAACCAGAGACCCGGGTTCCATCCTGACCACGGGCGTTGTCTGTACAGAGTTTGTCCATTCAAGGATCCAAGCAGTCGTTCCCGGTGCGACAAAGATTCACCTGTATCTCCTCCAACCTCATCTACTGCATCTGCTGCTCTAGATGCCAGCTCATTTACATCGGTGAGACTAAGCGGAGGTTGGGCGATCGTTTCGCCGAACACCTCCGCTCGGTCCACAAGAACCTACCTGAACTCCCGGTGGCTCAGCACTTCAACTCCTCCTCCCATTCCCAATCCGACCTCTCTGTCCTGGGTCTCCTCCATTGCCAGAGTGAGCAACACCGGAAATTGGAGGAACAGCACCTCATATTCCGCCTGGGTTGCTTGCGTCGGGATGGCATGAACATAAGAAAGAAAGAAAGAAAGAAAGAAAGAAAGAAAGAAAGAAAGATAGATAGATAGATAGATAGATAGATAGATAGATAGATAGATAGATAGATAGATAGATAGATAGATAGATAGATAGATAGATAGATAGATAGATAGAAATTAGGTGCAGGAGTAGGCCATTTGGCCCTTCGAGCCTGCACCGCCATTCAATATGATCATGGCTGATCATCCAACTCAGTATCCCGTACCTGCCTTCTCTCCATACCCTCTGATCCCCTTAGCCACATGTAACTCCCTCTTAAATATAGCCAATGAACTGGCCTCAACTACCCTCTGTGGCAGAGAGTTCCAGAGATTCACCACTCTCTGTGTGAAAAAAGTTCTTCTCATCTCGGTTTTAAAATATTTCCCCCTTATCCTTAAGCTGTGACCCCTTGTCCTGGACTTCCCCAACATCGGGAACAACCTTCCTGCATCTAGCCTGTCCAACCCCTTAAGAATTTTGTAAGTTTCTATAAGATCCCCTCTCAATCTCCTAAATTCTAGAGAGTATAAACCAAGTCTCTGATAGATAGATAGATAGATAGATAGATAGATAGATAGATAGACAGACAGACAGACAGACAGACAGACAGGCAGGCAGGCAGGCAGACAGACAGACAGACAGTAGATAGATAGATAGATAGATAGATAGATAGATAGATAGATAGATAGATAGATAGATAGATAGATACTTTATTAATCCCCTTTATAAGTATTAATAGACAACGTGCAGGAGTAGGCACATTGGCCCTTCAAGCCAGCATAAAAGTCACTTATGACACTAAGGCAAAATCCAGGCTCGAGCCATGATCATATTGAATGGTGGTGCAGGCTCGAAGAGCTGAATGGCCAACTCCTGCACCTATTTTGTATGTTTCAATGTTTAAATTTAATAAGCAGTTATGCTGATATTGTACTAAGCATTGGAGTTTTACTGATTTCTCTATTTCCCACTAGCTTGCTGATCTTAACAAGCGGCTTCCAGCAGAGGCTGTGCAGGAGATCTCCGATCAAATGAGGCTGCCACGTTCCAAGTCAGTTCCAAGGCAGAAGAGGTATGAGCGACAGGCTGCCCTGCAGTCTTCAGCCCCATACACCATCTCCCTGCAGCCGTCTTCTTTCAGAAACCTGCGGCTGCCGAAGAGACTGAGGGTGGTGTACTTCTTGGCCAGGACCCGACTGGCACAGAGAATTATCATGGTAGGAGCCTGGCAGAATGCGCGATTAATGACAGAGATTGATTTAGTCCAAGATGCGTCTTCATGTCAGTATGTCAGACGCACAGCAAACCTTCGAGGTGTCATTCAGTAACTCGGTGGGTCAGCCATCGCCTCTGGAGACACGATGAAATGCCGTCTGAAGAAGGTTCCTCGACCCGTACATGTCACCGATCCATGTTTAGTTTAGAGGTACAGCGCGGAAACAGGCCCTTTGGCCCACCGGGTCCACGCTGACCAGCGATCCCCGCACATTAACACTATCCTGCATCCACTTGGAACAATTTTCACCAAGCCAATTAACATACAAACCTGCACGTCTTTGTGGAGTGTGGGAGGAAACCGAAGATCTCGGAGAAAACCCACGCAGGTCACGGGGAGAACGTGCAAACTCTGTACAGACAGCACCCGTAGTCAGGATGGAACCCGGGTCTCTGGCGCTGCAAGCGCTGTAAGGCAGCAACTTTACCACTGCCCCACCATGACCACCTTGTTCACCAGAGATGCTGCAGTGTAGGCACCTCATATACATTGCTGCCGCCAAACTGGAGGTGGCCAAGTTCAAATACTTAGAAATAAAAGGAGACAGACACAACATGCTGGAGTAATATGGACAATAGGTGCAGGAGTTGGCCATTCAGCCCTTTGAGCCAGCACCGCCATTCAATGTGATCATGGCTGATCATCCACAATCAGTACCCCGTTCCTGCCTTCTCCCCATATCCCTTGATTCCATTTGCCCTAAGAGCTACATCCAACTCTCTCTTGAAAACATCCAGTGAATTGGCCTCCACTGCCTTCTGTGGCAGAGAATTCCACAGATTCACACCTCTCTGGGTGAAAAGGTTTTTCCTCATCTCAGTCCTAAGTGGCCTACCCCTTATTCTTAAACTGTGTGACCCCTGGTACTGGACTCCCTCAAAATGGGGAACATTTTTCCTGCATCCAGCCTGTCCAATCCTTTAAAAATGTTATATGTTTCTATAAGAGTAACAAGAGTCAGGGGATATGGGGAGAAGGCAGGAACGGGGTACTGATTGGGGATGATCAGCCATGATCACATTGAATGGCGGTGCTGGTTCGAAGGGCCAGATGGCCTACTCCTGCACCTATTGTCTATTGTCTAAATATCATTAGGAGTAAATAAAATTGGCAATTTCTCCTGAACTAGCCACATTGGAACTGTGGCCAAGAAAGTACACCAATACCTCTACTTCCTTGGAAGGCTGAGGAAGTTCAGCATTTCCCCTACATCTCTGACCAACTTCTACAGATGCTCCGTAGAAAGCATTTTATCGGGATGCCTCACAGCTTGATTTGGGATTGCGGAGAATTGTGGACGCAACCCAGACCGTCACACACACAAACCCACCTCCCTTCCATTGACTCCATCTACACCTCACGCTGCCTCTGCAAGGCCAGCAGCATCATCAAGGACCAGTCTCACCCTGGCCATTCCCTCTTCTCCCCTCTCACATCGGGCAAAACGTATAGGAGTGTGAAAACGCACACACCTCCAGATTCAGGGACAGTTTCTTCCCAGCTGTTATCAGGCAACTGAATCATCCTACCACAACTACAGAGCAGTCCTGACCTATCATTTATCTGTGTAAGAAGGAAATGCAGGTGCTGGTTTAAACGAAGATAGACACAAAAGCTGGGGTAACTCAACGGGACAGGTAGCATCTTTGGAAAGAAGGAATGGGTGATGTTTTGGGTCAAGACCCTTCTTCAGACTTACTCCAGCTTTTTGTGTCTATCATTTACCTCATTGGAGCCCTTTGAACTGTTTTAATCTGACTTTAGACACAAATTGCTGGATAGTAACTCAGCGGGTCAGGCAGCATCTGTGGAGAACATGGATAGGTGACGTTTCACAGAGTGCTGGAGTAACTCAGCGGGTCAGGCAGCATCTGTGGAGAGAAGGAATGGGCGTTGACTTGGGTCGAGACCCTTCTTCAGACCGAGCGTGTAAACCAGCATCTGTACTTCCTACCTACATGTTTAATCTGACGTTATCTTGCACTAAATGCCTTATCCTTTATCTGTATTCCGTACACGACTTGATTGTAAGCATGTATAGTCTTTTCTTTGACGAGATAGCACACAAGCAATGTGTAGGAATGAACTGCAGATGCTGGTTTAAACCGAAGATAGACACAAAATGCTGGAGTAACTCAGCGGGTCAGGCAGCATCTCTGGAGATAAGGAATGGGTGACGTTTCAGGTCGAGACCCTTCCTCTGACTGGACACAAACAAGAAGTTTTCAATGTACATGTGAACATGTGACATTTATAAACTAAACCACGGTGGCACAGCGGTAGAGTTGCTGCCTTACAGCGCTTGCAGCGCCGTTGACCCGGGTTCCATCCCGACTACGGGTGCTGTCTGTACGGAGTTTGTAGGTTCTCCCCGTGACCTGCGGGTTTTCTCCGATATCTTCGGTTTCCTCCCATACTCCAAAGACGTAGATGTTTGTAGGTTCATTGGCTTGGTAACAATTGTCCCCAGTGTGTGTAGGATAGTGTTAGTGTGCGGGGATCGCTGGTCGGCGTGGACAATGTGGGCCAAAGAGCCTGTTTCCACTCTCCATCTCTAAACTAAACTAGTCTAAAACCGTGTTTAAGAAAGAACTGTAGATGCTGGAAGAATCGAAGGTACACAAAAATGCTGGAGAAACTCAGCGGGTGAGGCAGCATCTATGGAGCGAAGGAATAGGCGACGTTCCGGGTCGAGACCCTTCTTCATTTTTATCTACCTTCGATTTTTCCAGCATCTGCAGTTCCTTCTTAAACCTTTGCACTTAGTATAGTTTAGTTTAGAGATACAAGTCAAGTCAAGTCAAGTTTATTTGTCACATACACATACGAGATGTGCAGTGAAATGAAAGTGGCAAGAAAGTGACAGCGCAGAAACATGCTTTTCAGCCCACCGAGTCCACACCGACCAGTGATCCCCGCACACTAACACTATCAAACACACACGAGGGACAGTTTTACATTAACACCAAGCCTACTAATCTACAAGCATGCACGTCCTTGGAGTGTAGGAGAAACCCGAGACACCCCCTCCCCCACCACCCTCAGTCTGAAGATGGGTATCGACCTAGCCTACTAGTCACCTAGTCTAAAACTATGCTGTAACCGGGATGCATTGTATGAGAGAAAATGTATTTTTCAAAGCATATGTCCATTTGGTAATGCCTTTTATGCAACTGTTCTTTTTTGAGGTGGGGACTGTGATATGGATTGGGATCCTGGTATACACTGACCCAGCCGGCCTCAGGACCCTTTTAGCAGCGCAGGTGACCGAGCAGAGCCCGCTGGGGGAGAACGGCCTGGCCTCCATCGCGGTTCCTCCGGGGGTCTTCCAGAGGGGGGACACTAAGGACAGCCTGCCGGGATTCCCGCCCGACGTCAGCCCGGCGGGGCTGGAGAACCAGTCGCTCGACGGGGCCCAGACCAAGAATCCCACCCCGCTGGACCCCTTACCCTTGCAGTCTCCCGAAAACGTCGCCCCCGGTGGCAAAGAGCAGGGCCGGAGGGAGGCCGGCGTCCCGGACAACGACTTCAAGGTGGAGATTACCTGGGGAGCCCAGGACGAAGAGATGTGGAGGAAGCTCTCTTTCCGACATTGGCCCACACTCTTCAGCTATTACAACCACACTTTGGCAAGGAAGTAAGTAAAACTGTAGTCATCATTTAAAGTCATAAGTGGTACAAGTAGAATGAGGCCATCCGGTCAATCACGTCTACTCCACCATTCAATCATGGAAAGACAATAGGCAATAAGTGCAGGAGTAGGCCATTCGGCCCTTCGAGCCAGCACCGCCATTCAATGTGATCATGGCTGATCATCCACAATCAGTACCCCGTTCCTGCCTCCTCCCCATAACCCCTGACTCCGCTATCTTTAAGAGCCCTATCTAGCTCTCTCTTGAAAGTATCCAGAGAACCGGCCTCCACCGCCCTCTGAGGCAGAGAATTCCACAGACTCACAACTCTCTGTGAGAAAAAGTGTTTCCTCGTCTCCATTCTAAATGGCTTACCTCTTATTCTTAAACTGCGTGGCCCCTGGTTCTGAACTCCCCCAACATCGGGAACATGTTTCCTGCCTCTAGGGTGTCCAAACCCTTAATAATCTTATATGTTTCAATAAGATACCCTCTCATCCTTCTAAACTCCAGAGTGTACAAGCCCAGCCGCTCCATTTTCTCAGCATCTCTCCCTCCTAACCCCATTCTCCTGCCTTCTCCCCATAACCTCTGACACCCGTACTAATCAAGAATCGATCTATCTCAGCTGTAAAAATATCCGCTGACGTGGCCTCCACAGCCCTCTGTGGCAAAGAATTCCACAGAATCACCACCCTCTGACTAAAGGAATTTCTCCTCATCTCCTTCCAAAATGAACATACATTTATGTTCATATAGTGTTTAAGAAGGAACTGCAGACGCTGGAAAATCGAAGGTAGACAAAAGTGCTGGAGAAACTCAGCGGGTGCAGCAGCATCTATGGAGCGAAGGAAATAGGCAACGTTTCGTCCCGGGACGAAACGTTGCCTATTTCCTTCGCTCCATAGATGCTGCTGCACCCGCTGAGTTTCTCCAGCACTTTTGTCTACCTATGTTGATATAGTTATCTATGTGTAGGAGTTGTGAGCAACCCAAGTGGAATACGAGGTGCTGGTCCTCCAATTTGTGGAGGAGGCCCAGGACACAAATGTCAACATGGGAATGGGAAGGGGAGCATAAGTGTTGAGTGTAAGTGTTTATCCTTGATGTAAACCAGCATCTGCAGTTCTTTCTTAAACAATAATAAACCTACAGTGCATTATAAGTTCATATGTGATAGGAGCCGATTTGGGCCATTTGGCCCCCATCAAGTCCGCCATTCAATCACGGCAGGTCTATCTTTCCCTGTCTTAACCACATTCTTCTGCCTTCTCCCCATAACTCCTGACGCCCGTACCAATCAAGCAGGGACCTACCACACTGTGTTTGCTGGCCATCCACGAGTCACGGCGCCAGGCGGGACGAGGGTTCTGCTGAGCCGGCTACCTGCTCCTTTCCCGGGGTCATGTCCGTGCCCCGGGTGGTGGTAGAGAGGGACTTCCGCTCTGTCCACGGGCATCCTGGGGGATTTCTGGGACCGCTGGGCACCGCGGGGGGTGGAATGTATCCTGTACAAGCTACAACACAACTGCCTGACATTTATACTCAAGCATGCCGTAAGCTTACTTCACCACTGTTTCTACTTGTGCTGCCAATTTGAGGGATTGCTCGTTTCACAAGATACTGCTCGATCTGGCAGGGTCTTGTAAAATGAGTTTTGCACTTAGTATAGTTTAGTTTAGAGATACAGCGCGGGAAACATGCTTTTCAACCCACCCAGTCTGCACCGCCCAGCGATCCCCGCACACTAACACTATCCCACACACTACCGAGGGACAATTTTACATTTACACCAAGTCAATTAACCTGCAAACCTGTACGTCCTTGGAGTGTGGGAGAAAACCAAGACGTTTTGGGACGGGATTCTTCTTCAGACTATGAAGCAGGGTCTCAACCCGAAAAGTCACTTATTCCTTTTTCTGCACAGATGCAGCCTGACCCGCTGAGTTACTCCAGCACTCTGTGTCTGCAATCGGCAGCAATCTGCCGTTCCGTCCAGCACACTGTGTTAACTGATGCTCGTTTTGTTTTGAACAGGTACGTCAGCATTCTGCCCATCATCCCCGTCTCCTTCCACCTGAGTCTGCAAGATGCGATGGATGCCAGGCACCCTCTGGACACCAAGCGATACCATTCCCTGTTCCCGGCCGGTTACGGAGAGACCAGGGATTTAAACAAGCCGGGGATCGCCAGGGATCCAAACAAACAGCAGGCTCCCTCCAAACCGCATGTTCATCTGGACATCACTCTCTACAAGTAAACCTCTTGGACACCTGCGTTACAATCACTGCTGTTGCACTTCATTTGTGCTTTAAAGCACATCAGTGCTTGGATTTGTTAGTCATAAGGTCTATTGACCTTACGACTAACATCATAAGGTCAATAGACAATAGGTGCAGGGGTAGGCCATTCGGCCGTTTGAGTCAGCACCGCCATTCAATGTGATCATGGCTGATCATTCCCAATCAGTACCCCGTTCCTGCTTTCTCCCCATATCCCCTGACTCCGCTATCTTTAAGAGCCCTATCTAGCTCTCTTTTGAAAGTATCCAGAGAACCGGCCTCCACCGTCCTCTGAGGCGGAGAATTCCACAGATTCACAACTCTCTGTGAGAAAATGTTTTTCCTCATCTCCGTTCTAAATAATTCTTAGAAAATAGGCAATAGGTGCAGGAGTAGGACATACGGCCCTTCAAGCCAGCACCGCCATTCAATGTGATCATGGATCATCTAAAATCAGTACCCCGTTCCGGCTTTTTCCCCATATCCCTTGATTCCCTTAGCCCTAAGAGCTAAATCGAACTCTTTCTTGAAACACGCATAGAGTCATACAGCGTGGAAATAGGCCCTTTGTCCCAACTTGCCCAAACCGACCAACATGTCCCATCTGCCCACATGTGGCCCCTAACCCACTAAACCTACCCTAGCCATGTACCTGCCTAAATGTCTCTTAAATGTTGTGATGGCACCTGAGGTATGACTAGTTGCCTATGGTATCTACACCATACAGTGTGGAAGCAAGCCCAACTTGCCCACACTAGCCAACATGTCCCATCTACACCATCCCACCAGCCTGCGTTTGGTCCATATCCCTCCAAACTTGTCCTATGCATGTGAGTGAAGTGCTGTGTCAGCATGAACAGATGTTTGTAAGTCTTCATTCATACAGCCACTGGGCTCTTTCCGTCTTTAAACAATAGGTGCAGGAGTAGGCCATTCGGCCCTTTGAGCCAGCACTGCCATTCATTGTGATCATGGCTGATCATCCCCAATCAGTACCCCGTTCCTGCCTTCTCTCCATATCCCCTGACTCCGCTATCTTTAAGAGCCCTATCTAGCTCTCTCTTGACTCTGCTATCTTTAAGAGCCCTATCTAGCTCTCTCTTGACTCCACTATCTTTAAGAGCCCTATCTAGCTCTCTCTTGAAAGCATCCAGAGAACCTGCCTCCACCGCCCTCTGAGGCAGAGAATTCCACAGACTCACAACTCTCTGTGAGAAAAAGAGTTTCCTCGTCTCCGTTCCAAATAGCTTACCCCTTATTCTTTTTTTTTTTTAAATATTTTTATTAAATAATAGTAAGCGACAATTTAATTACAAATTTCTTACATCTTTTTTTTTAAAGAATAAAGATAAAAGGAGAATAATGTGAGAGAAAGTAATAGAGAGAGAAGAAGAAGAGAGAAAAAGGAAAACGCAGAGAGAGATCACCCGTTCACACTGGTTCTGTCAGGGCCAGATTTACGTATAAGCTAGACAAGCTTAAGCTTAGGGCCTCGTGATCTAGTCCCCTCACTGACCATCCGCCCACCGGGACCTCCTACTCTTTACCCGCTGACCCTGGCCACTTCAGCAGCCAGCAGCCGCCGCCTTACCTGTAGCCTGGACTCAGCACCGGGCCTGAAGCTTCCACGCTGCAGATTCCCACTCCCCTGGGTTTGACTGCGCTGGGTCCAAGTGCCAGTCCCCCTAACCCTGGTAACATCAGTGGCTGTTCCACTGGGTCTTCCCCATTCCCCTCAAACCATGTGACCCCAGCTCTTCCCCACACACACTATAGTCCTCATACCCCCCTACCCCCTGACCACCCACCACTCCTCCACCAGACATCGCCTCGGCCTCAGTCCACTCACCTGCCTTCCTCCGGCCCCAACCCCCATCCCTGCAGCAGGCCCAACACTCCAGCTTCAAACGGCGATCCAGGTAAGGCATCGCCCGCTCCGCGGAGAATCCAATATGTATTTTAAAACCAACTGTTTAATGACAACATACAGTAGGATCTAAAAGTGTCACATTGTCACTGTCAGGTAGTCCTCTAGTCGTGGGGGTGGGGGATTGGGAGGGGCTCACAAGTGAAACAGCTTAGGGCCTCTCTTCATCTAAATCCGGCCCTGGGTTCTGTGTTACCTCACCTTCACATCCAGTCCCTACACACATTTCAAACTCGCAGGTCTTTGCCGTGTGGGGGGGAAAACCGGAGCGCCCCGAGAATACCCAAGCGGGTACCCATAGGGAGAACATGCAGACTCCACGCACAGGCAGCACCCGAGGTCAGGATCGAACCAGCGTCTCTGGCACTGTGAGGCAGCGGCCATACCAGCTGTGCCGCCGTGAGGCAGCAACTCTACCCGCTGTTGAAGGAAGTAACACCACTTTTGAAACTCAGCGGGTGAGGCAGCATCTATGGAGCGAAGGAATAGGTGACATTTCAGCTCAAGACCCTTCTTCAGACTGATGCGGGGGGAGGGAGGGGGGGTGGTGCGCTTCACCTTTAGATGCTGCAGATCCATAGATGCTGCCTCACCCGCTGAGTTCCTCCAGCATTTGTGTCTACCTTTGATTTTTCCAGCATCTGCAGTTCTTTCTTAAACATTGGAGATTTCGTTGTCTAAATGCAATAAGACATCAGACATCTGAATCTGAATCTATTTCTTTTTAAATTTGCTGAGAGAAAATTTAAAATATTGCATGACCCATTAAAAACTGCTGAACGATGTAGCTATATTTTGTTTAAGACGGAACTGCCGAAGCTGGAAAGGTAGATAAAAATGGAGAAACTCAGCGGGTCAGGCAGCGTCGATGGAGCGAAGGAATTGGTGGCGTTTCGGGTCGAGACCCTTCATATTTTAGTTGTTGATTTTAGATTTTGTTCCATTCAATCTGGCAGGGTTGGAGCGCTTGGCCTGGCGTCGGGAGTCCTGCTTGTCGTTCTGCTCTTCTGCTTGTACAAAGTGTTCTGTCCAAAGACCTACGGCCAAGGTGGTCTTTCCCACGGGAGGAGGAGACGTGGAGAACTCCCCTGTGATGACTATGGCTACTCGCCACCCATTAGTGAGACCTTGCCACTCATATTGAAGGGGCATTTAATGGTGAGTACGTGCTTGGAACCACTGCACCCCTTGTGTAATTAAAACTCTTCCATTTACAGATTTTAGTGTTTAAGAAGGAACTGCAGATGCTGGAAAATCGAAGGTAGACAAAAGTGCTGGAGAAACTCAGCGGGTGCAGCAGCGTCTATGGAGAGAAGGAAATAGGCAACGTTTCGGGCTGAAACCCTTGGGTTGCCTATTTCCTTCGCTCCATAGACCCCGTTCTGCACGGCGACCCGGTAAGGCATTGCCTGCTCCCCGCCTCTCCGACCAGGTAGGGGACTAAGAATTAAAGTTTCCCCCTTCACACCCCACCACCACCACATAAAATCCCTCCAAACTAACTGACTGACATTTATGCAATGAATTACAATGATTCCCCAGTCTCCGGGGAGGAGGCAGCCGCTCCAGACTTTTCAAGCCGCCCGCGCTACCTTCCTAATCTACGCTAAAAATCTTCCATTGCTATTTGCCCTTATGATAGAACCGCTGGCCGAAAGGATTAGAAATCACCTGAATATTCACGGATATAACAGCAAGGACTCAAAGAATAAAATGTCATTATACGCTGATGATATCCTTTTATATATTACTAATACACAAACGAGTATACCCACCTTATTAACACTAATTGAGGAATTCGGCTCTTTTTCAGGATATAGAATAAATTGGAATAAAAGCGAAATTATGTCTTTAAAACCACAGGATTCGAGACACTTACTAAAATTCCCCTTCAAAATTGCAACAGAAAAATTCAAGTACCTGGGTATTCAAATTACGAGAAGACACAAATCATTATTTAGTGCCAATTTTATACCACTATTAAATAAACTGAATGATACGATTAAATTTTGGAAAACGCTTCCGCTCTCATTGATAGGTAGAATTAACGCTATAAAAATGACTTTCTTACCACAATTAATATATTTGTTTCAAGCGATCCCAATATATATTCCAAAATATTTTTTCAAAAAATTAGATTCCACTATCACTAATTTTATATGGGACTACAGAACACATAGAATTCAACGAAAGCATTTGTGCAAATCTAAAGAAGTTGGGGGTTTATCATTACCTAACTTTATATATTACTACTGGGCAGTGCATATTAAGAACATAATATGCTGGATAGTTCCACTCAGCAGTTGGAGTGGATAAGAATGGAGAAAGAGGAGTGCTATCCGCACGATATAGGAACGATCCTGCTCTCACAGATAAAATTGAATAGTATAATATATAAGAAGAACCCAATTATTCACAATATAATAAGAATTTGGAAACAAATAAAAGTATCCTTGAAATTAAATAATTTATCAGTACTAATCCCACTATTGAACAACCCCGCATTCAAACCTTCTCTCATCGACAACACATATCAACAATGGGATAGACTGGGGATTAGGAAAGTAGGGGATATGTATGAAGTGGGCAAACTTATCATTTCAACAATTAAAATTAACATTTAAATTGAAGGATAATCAATATTTTAAATATATACAGGTATGTGACTTTATGAAGAAATATACACATAGATTTCAAACTATATTTTTAGATCCTTTAGAAGAAGCAATGAATATTAAGGCTGATTCACAAAAATTAATATCATACTTTTATAATAATATATTAAATAGAGAATCACCCTCAACAGAAGCATTAAGGGAAGATTGGGAACAAGAGCTAATGATAAAGATCTCGAAGGATAGATGGGAAAAGTATTTGATGAATACACATAACTGTTCTATTAATGCAAGACATAATTTAATACAATTCAAATTATTACATAGACTATATTATTCAAAAACGAGGTTGAATAAATTTTATCCAAACGTCCCTCCCAGATAAATGTTTGTTTCAAAACGCTAATATAACACACTCATTTGTAGGATGTACAAAGTTGAATAAATTTTGGAGTGATATATTTGATATATTTACAAAGATTTTCAAGTCAAGAATAGAACCCAAAACGGAATGGATTATATTTGGAATAATAGGAGAAGATACCAATTTAAATAAAGATCAAAATGTTTTTTTAAATTACGGGTTAATAATTGGAAAGAAATTGATACTTAAATTTTGGAAAAATACAACCACACCAACTGTTAAAATGTGGATTAGGAATATGATGGACATAGCACGCCTTGAAGAAATGAGACTCCGACTAATAGATAAATATGACCAATTCTTAACGAGTTGGTCTCCTTTCATCGACTTTTTGGAATCATGTGATGCAGCGGTGCAGTAAGGATTGCTGATTTCAGTTCATGACGCGGATAGAGCTACATCTCCGAATACAGATTTGAAAAATTCTCTTTTAAGGGGCCTTCTCTTCTATTTCTACTTTCCACTTTCTTCCTTTTTTTATTTTTTATATACACACTTCACGTTTTTCTACTCTCTACCATCTATTTTTCCACTTTTTCCCCTTTCTATTGTTTTCTTTTTCTTGTCCTGCTTACTTCTTTCTTATAACATAAAACTAGAGGTTGTACATAGAATGGATTACGGTATTACATAGTTGGCACCTAAAATTAGGTGCCACTGTACTGTTTTGTGCTGTATTAACTTCTAATAAAATAAACAAAAAATAAATAAAAAAAATCTTCCATTCGGAAATCCGAAAATGTCCGAAATCCGACAAGTGTCTGGTCCCAAGGCTTTCGGATAAAAGGTAGTGCACCTGTATTCGGAGTAGAATTAGGCTATTCGGTCCACCGTCTACTCCGCCATTCAATCATGGCTGACCTACCTCTCCATCCTAACCCCATTCTCCTGCCTTCTCCCCATAACCCCTGACACCCGTACTAATCAAAAATCTATCCAAAACTAGACTAAGTGGGACCCGTTGGGTCCCATGTTCACACGGGAGGGCTGGTCCCCCGACGCAATATTCCACCTCTCCACCAATTACTTCAACCCAAACTACCATTTGCAGTGTATTTTTACTTCAACCCAAACAACCATTTGCAGTGCATTTTTACTTCAAACAAAACATATTTTCATTTTCAAACCACATTAAGGGCACTCACAGTTGAGTAGACATGTGTTCAGTGTTATTTAGAGCTCAGAGAGACCTGACCCTCTGGCTTCCTCCATCTTGCAGAGACTGAGTGAGGCACATCGCTTCCTAGTTTTATAGCCCTCCCCCTCCCTCCAGCAGTGGCAGCAGAGACAATGGCAAATTATTTAAAAACATTAATATCTCTCTGATATTTTTATCGATGGCAAAAATCCTCTGGTCCCGGAAGGGGGGCTCTGAGCGAGCTGGCCAAAAATGACGGCCGTAGGTGGCGGCGTTCTCTCGGAAATTGCAGCACAGCGAACCAAAAGCGGTCAAGATCAGACTTTATGTAATAGAGTTAGACACAAAACGCTGGAATCAATCAGCGGGACAGGCAGCATCTCTGGAGAGAAGGAATGGGAGATGTTTCGGGTCGAGACCCTTCTTCAGACTGAGAGTCTATATCTTTCACCTGGTTCACTGAGTTACTCCAGCATTTTGTGTCTAGAACAATGAAATTCTTACTTACAGCCGCACAACAGAATATGTCAACAGTACTCTGCAAACAATATAATAAACAAAACAAAATGTTTATTTATGTATATACTCATAAAACAAACAATAATAGCGCAAAAAATATAGTGCAAAAAAAATAGTGCACCCATTCACACTTGTTCTAAGTTAACACACTTTTTCATCCACTCCCTACACACTAAGGATAAATCACAGAGGCCAATTAACCTACAAACCCGCACATCTTTGGGATATTTGGCAATAGAAAAATAGGTGCTGGAGGAGGCCATTCGGCCCCTCCAACCAGCACCGCCATTCAATAGGTTTAAGAAGGAACTGCAGATGCTGAAAAAATCGAAGGTAGACAAAAATGCTGGAGAAACTCAGCGGGTGAGGCAGCATCTCTGGAGGGAAGGAATAGGTGACGTTTCGGGTCGAGCCCCTTCTGGTGTAATTTAGTTTAGAGATACAGCGCGGAAATAGGCCCTTCAGCCTACCGGGTCCACACTGACCAGCGATCCCCACACACTAACACCATCCTGCACACACTAGGGACAATTTACATTTATACTAAGCCAATTCACCTACAGACCCGCACGTCTTTGGAGAGTGTGAGGAAACCATAGATCCTGGAGAAAACCCACGCAGGTCACGGGGAGAACGTACAAACTCCGTACGGACAGCACCCATAGTCATTGATCAAACCCGGGTCTCTGGCACTGTGAGGCAGCAACTCTACCGCTGTCCACTTTGCTGCCCCCAAAGCCACATTTGTTTATGTCAAAGATTTTTTTAAAGACAGAACTGCAGATGCTGGAAAAATCGAAGGTAGACAAAAATGCTGGAGAAACTCAGCGGGTGAGGCAGCATCTATGAAGCGAAGGAATAGGCAACTTTTTGGGTCGAGTTCCTTCTTCAGACTGATGTGTACAGTTTTGGTCTCCTAATTTGAGGAAGCACATCCTAGTGATTGAGGCTACGCAGCGTAGGTTCACGAGATTGATCCCTGGAATGGCGGGACTGCCATATGAGGAAAGATTGAAAAGACTAGGCTTGTATTCACTGGAGTTTAGAAGGATGAGGGGGATCTTATAGAAACATATAAAATTATAAAAGGACTGGGCAAGCTAGATGCAGGAAAAATGTCCCCAATGTTGGGTGAGTCCAGAACTAGGGGCCACAGTCTTAGAATAAAGGGGAGGCCATTTAAGACTGAGGTGAGAAAAAACTTTTTCACCCAGAGAGTTGTGAATTTGTGGAATTCCCTGCCACAGAGGGCAGTGGAGGCCAAGTCACTGGATGGATTTAAGAGAGAGTTAAATAGAGCTTTTGGGTCTAGTGGAATCAAGGGATAGAGGGAGTAGGCAGGCACGGGCAGGAAGAAGAAAGGAAGAGGCGGAGACAGTAGGAGAGGGGAAGGAGGGAGAAAGCAAGGACCACCTGAAACGTTGCCTATTTCCTTCGCTCCATAGACGCTGCCTCACCCACTGAGTTTCTCAAGCATTTTTTGTCTACCTTACATTCTAATATTATGTTTTGTTCTGAAATGTATTTTTCTCCTCTAGGATATTGAATGCTTGGCAAGTGATGGAATGTTGTTGGTCAGCTCCTGCCTGTCTGGGCAGATCAGAGTGTGGGATGCACAGACCGGTGATTGTCTCACTGTGATATCAAACTCCAGGTAAACGATTCACTCACTCAGTTCGGCTCGTTATATTTCTGGTGTCGAGTCTCAAGTTTGCTTTTGAATCCCCTCGTGCTTAAGACGAATTACACTTGGTACATTCCAGCAGATGAGCTGGGTACAGGATAATATAATCTGGCTGTTAGATTTAATCAAACAAACTTCCCCACTGTGGTGTCATCCCTATTGGAAGGGAATTTAACAAGGCATTTTACCTGATTTAAGAATAAGGGTAAGCCATTTAGAGCGGAGACAAGGAAACACTTTTTCACACAGAGAGTTGTGAGTCTGTGGAATTATCTGCCTCAGAGGCCGGTTCTCTGGATATTTTCAAGAGAGAGCTACATAGGGCTCTTAAAGATAGCGGAGTCAGGGGATATGGGGAGAAGGCAGGAACGGGGTACTGATTGGGGATTATCAGCCATGATCACATTGAATGGCGGTGCTGGCTCGAAGGGCCGAATGGCCCACTCCTGCACTTATTGTCTGTAGTCTGTTGTCTGTCAAAGTATACGGAATGATATTGACTTGGCGTTCCTGACTCGGCACTTTCCTACCGGAGACCGCAGTGTCAGGCTGTTATAGGCCGCAGGCGTGACAATAAGCCAAACTGAACTGCAAATGCTTTCAAGTCAATGATCACTTCCTTGGTTTGTTTTCAGGCAATGGAGAGAGAGCGGTGTTCTCCTCGAGCGGCAGCAGAGCCGGGAATACATATCGGATCCTGAAAACGGAGAGGATGATGTGTATGAGAATGGATACAACTTCCAGAGGCAGCTAACCTCTCCGCAGCCCCTTCTCTTCACTGACCAGCCTGACCTATCCAGCTTTATAGACACCAACTTTGCCGAGCAGATGAAAGAAGACCACACGGCTCCCAGGCAGAGAATTATCTCCGAGTGTTCGCAAGAGACAGGCTACGACTTTGGCCGGGCGTACGACAAGGCGTACGAGGACCATATGATGCTCAACGCGCAAAACCTGCGGGGTTTCCCGTCCCGCCCAGCGCCCGTCAAGTCCCAAACGTCAGTGAGCCTGAAGTCACAGGGCTGGGACGTCGGCTGCAACCACCGCAGGAGAAGTCTCGGTGATGAGCCCTTGGCCGTGTACGAGATGGCCTCTGCCCTGCCCGTGGGCGGTGGGGACGGTGAAAGCTCTGTGTGGAGTCTGGGCATACAGGGCAACCTCATCGTGACCGGACGGAGTGACGGCAGGCTCCAGGTAACTATGTCGCTCCTCCCGACTTCAAATGGACACTTCATTACTTTTGGAAATTAGGATTAAGGTTCAGTGTCGTTATTGTCACGTGCACCGAGGTACAGTGAAAAGTTTTTATTTTGCCTGCCGCGCGCATCTCATTTAAACCTTGCCCCTTTACGGATGGAACAGTTTCCTATATAGAGTCACAGAGTGATACAGTGTGGAAACAGGCCCTTCGGCTCAACTTGCCCACACCGGCCAACAATGTCCCAGCTACTCGAGTCCCACCTGCCAGCATTTGATCCATATCCCTCCAAACCTGTCCTATCCAATACCTGTCTAAAGGGCCTGTCCCACTTGGAACAGGCCCTTAACTGTTCCTTAAACGTTGGGATAGTCCCAGCCTCAACTACCTCCTCTGGCAGCTTGTTCCATACATCCACCACCCTGTGTGTGAAAAAGTTACCCCTCAGATTCCCATTAAATCTTTTCCCCTTCACCTTGAACCTGTGTCCTCTGGTCCTCGATTCGCCTTCTTTGAGCAAGAGACTGTACCGATCAACGCGATCTATTCCTCTCATGATTTTATACACCTCTATAAGATCACCCCTCATCCTCCTGGGCTCCATGGAATAGAGTCCCAGCCTACTCAACCTCTCCCTATAGCTCACACCCTCTAGTCCTGGCAACATCCTCGTAAAAAATTCTCTACCCTTTCCAGCTTAACAATATCTTTCCTGAACATGGTGCCCAGAATTTAACCCAATATTTTAAATTGGACCTCACCGATGTCTTATACAACTGCAACATGACCTCCCAACTTCTATACTCAATACTCTGGCTGTTGAAGGCCAAATTTTGACCACCCGATCTACCTGCGACTCGCCCTTCAAGGAACCATGCACCTGTACTCCTAGATCCCTCTGCTCTACAACACTACCCAGAGGCCGACCATTCACTGTGTAGGTCCTGCCCTTGTTCGACTTCCCAAAATGCAACACCTCACACTTCTCTGTATTAAATTCCATCAACCATTCCTCCGCCCACCTGGCCAATCGATCCACATCCTGCTGCAATCTTTCACAACCATCTTCACTATCTGCAAAACCACTCACTTTTGTATTATCAGCAAACTTGCTCATCTTGTCCCGTATGTTCTCATCCAAATCATTGATGTTGATGTGGTTCTGAACACATAAAAAAAAAAAGGAGGGAGAAGTGTGAAGGCACACAGATAAAGAGTACACAGCCTGCACCAGGCTGGCAATGTCAAAGGCTCAGCTTTTACAGCTGTAATTTCGACATGGTGAAACCAAAATGTATAAAAATGGCCTTTATTAAAATCTGACAATGTGCACTTTAACCACATGTGATTTTTTTTCTATTGCAAATCTCAAATTGTGGAGTACAGAGGCAAATAAATAAATGATGGGTCTTTGTCCTGAATATTCTGGAGGGCACTGTAGAGCCTCAGCATTACATCCCTGTTTTTGTATACAAGCCCTCTTGAAATAAATGCTAGCATTGAGTTTGCTTTCTTGACTACCAATTCGACTTGCTGATTAACTTTTTGGGAATCCTGCAGCAGCTCTCCCAAGGCCCTTTGCTCCCCTGATTAAAGGATTCATACTCCATTTAGAAAATAATCGCCACTTTTATTCTTATTACCAAAATGCGTGACTCCACACTTTACTACGCTGTATTCCATCTGCCACTTCTCTGCCCACTCTCCCAGCCTGTCCAAGTCCTTCTGCAGAGTCCCTGCTTTCTCTACACTGCCTGCCCTTCCAACTATTTTTGTATCATCCGCAAACTTGGCCACAAAGCCTTCAATCCTCTCGTCCGAACCATTATTATACATGGAAGAGGGCGGAGGAAGAGTGTGGTTTAAGAATTTTTCACTAAGGCACGCGGGCGGCTATGCAGGGAATGGAGGAACGTGGATCACGTGCAGGCAGAGGAGATTAGTTTAACTTGGCGTCATTGTGGGCCGATGGGCCGATGGGCCTCTTCCTGTACTGTGCGACATTTACGTATTTGTGGTGTGGCACGGTGGCACAGCGGTAGAGTTGTTGCCCTGCAGCTCCAGAGACCCAGGTGCTCTCTGCACGGAGTTTGCACGTTCTCCCCGTGACCTGCCTGGGTTTTCTCCGGGTGCTCCAGTTTCCTCCCACACTCCAAAGACGTACAGGTTTGTAGGCTAAGTATTTAAGATGGAACTGCAGATGCTGGAAAATCAAAGGTAGACAAACCCTTCTTCAGGGTTTTGGCCCGAAACATTGCCTATTCCCTTTGCTCCATAGATGCTGCCTCACCCGCTGAGTTTCTCCAGCATTTTTGTCTACCAGATTTGTAGGCTAATTGTAAATTGTCCCCAGTGTTGTAAGATGGTGCTAGTGTACGGGGAACGCTGGTCGGCGCAAACTGGTTGGCAAAAGGGTCCTATTTCCACACTGTATCTCAAAACTAAATTTAAAATTAAATCCAGATCTACTGTATAACTGATGTTTTAATATTTAACCCTTTGTCCGCCTTATTTCAGGTGTGGAACGCTACAGATGGATTGCTTCGCTGCAGCGACGAGGAGGGCTCGTCAGGGATAACTGCACTGGCTTTCATCACAAACAGGTAGCGACTTGTGTGCATGGAATGGTCCACCCCCTCATCCTTACACAACACACGGATAGGTGTGGAGAGAGTCCGAAGAAAGGTCTCTACCTGAAACGTCACCTATCCATGTTCCCCACAGATGCTGCCTGACCCGCTGAGTTACTCCAGCACTCTGTGAAACGTCACCTGTCCATGTTCCCCACAGATGCTGCCTGACCCGCTGAGTTACTCCAGCACTCTGTGAAACGTCACCTGTCCATGTTCTCCACAGATGCTGCCTGACCCGCTGAGTTACTCCAGCACTCTGTGAAACGTCACCTATCCATGTTCTCCACAGATGCTGCCTGACCCGCTGAGTTACTCCAGCACTCTGTGAAACGTCACCTATCCATGTTCTCCACAGATGCTGCCTGACCCGCTGAGTTACTCCAGCACTCTGTGAAACGTCACCTATCCATGTTCTCCACAGATGCTGCCTGACCCGCTGAGTTACTCCAGCACTCTGTGAAATGTCACCTATCCATGTTCTCCACAGATGCTGCCTGACCCGCTGAGTTACTCCAGCACTCTGTGAAATGTCACCTATCCATGTTCTCCACAGATGCTGCCTGACCCGCTGAGTTACTCCAGCACTCTGTGAAACGTCACCTATCCATGTTCTCCACAGATGCTGCCTGACCCGCTGAGTTACTCCAGCACTCTGTGAAACGTCACCTATCCATGTTCTCCACAGATGCTGCCTGACCCGCTGAGTTAAGGGAGTGTCCCACTGCAGCAACCTAATTGGCGAGTTTAGGAGTTTGAAAAAATGACATGTTGATAGTTTAACACCTTGATAGTTATTTAGAAACATTTTGCAGCGAACATTATGTCTAGTAGGAACAAGGAACTGCAGATGCTGGTTTACAAAACAAGACACAGAGTGCTGAAGTAATTCACTGGGTCCGGCAACATCTCTGGAGAACATGGGTAGGTGACGTTTTGGGTCAGGACCCTTTCCGATGAAACAGTGCGGCACGGTGGCCCAGCAGTAGAGTTGCTGCCTCACAGCGCCAGAGACCCAGGTTCGATCCTGACTACGGAGTTTGTATGTTCTCCCTGTGACCGCGTAGGTTTTCTCCGAGTGCTCTGGTTTCCTCCCACATTCCAAGGGCTTGCAGGTTAATTGGCTTCTGAAAATTGTCCCTAGAGTGTTGGATAGAACCAGTGTATGGGGTGATCGCTGGTCGGTTCTGATTCAGTGGGCTGAAGGCCCTGTTTCCAGGCTGTATCTCTAAACTAAACTAAACTAAACTTCAGACTAGTCCTTCATTTGCAAACTAACTGTTGCTATCTTGTGTAATAATTGGTGAGACAGTTATTTTTTATTTTATTGTTTCGTTTTTAGTTTTAGAGACACAGCTCGGCAACAGGCCCTTCGGCCCACCAAGTCCGCATTGACCAGCGATCCCCGCACAACCGCGATCCCCGCACAACACAACCCTACACACAAGGGACAATTTACACTTATAATAAAACATACAAACCTACAAACCTGTACCTATTTGCAGTGTGGGGGGGAAACTGATGAACTTGGAGAAAAAAAGCCGGCATTCAATACCATCATCCCCTCCAAGCTGGTTACCACGGAACCGGGTCTCGGCGCATCCCTCTGCAATTGGATCCTCGACTTCCTCATCCACAGTCCACAGCCTGTTCGAATTGGAGAAATACTTCACCCCCATTAACAATCAGCACGGGAACACCTCAAGGCGGCGTGCTCAGCCCCCTGCTGTACTCACTGTATACTCATGACTGTGTAGCCAGACATAGTGCGAAATCCATCGTCAAGTTTGCCGCCGACACCACTGTTGTGGGACAAATTACAGATGGCGATGAGTCAGAGTATAGAAGTGAGATCGACTGATTGACCAAATGGTGCCAGCACAACAACCTGGCTCTCAATATCAGTAAAACCAATGAACTGATTGTGGATTTTAGATGAGGAAGTGTGAGGATCCACAATCCTGTTTATATCAATAGGATGATGGTGGAGAGAGTCAAAAACTTCAAATTCCTGGGCGTGCATATTTCCGACGATCTTTCCTGGACCCAGCACACCAATGCAATTATAAAGAAAGCACATCAGCACCTCTACTTCCTGAAAAGATTAAGGAGATTCGGTATGTCAAAGAGGATTCTCTTGTGCATAGGTGGACAGTAGAGAGCATGCTGACTGGCTACATCGTGGCCTGGTTCGGCAACTTGAATGTCCAGGAGCGGAAAAGAATGCAGAACGTTGTGACCACTGCCCAGTCCATCACCGGCTGAAGAAGGGTTTTGGCCTGAAACGTTGCCTATTTCCTTCGCTCCATAGATGCTGCTGCACCCGCTGAGTTTCTCCAGCATTTTTGTCTACCACCGGCTCTGACCTCCCCACCATTGAAGGGATCTATCGCAGTCGCTGCCTCAAAAAGGCTGCCGGCATCATCAGAGCCACACACTCATTTCACCACTGCCGTCAGGAAGAAGGTACAGGAGCCTGAAAACTGTAACGTCCAGGTTCAGGAACAGCTTCTTCCCCACAGCCATCAGGCTATTAAACACAACGACCTCCAAATAAGCTCTGAACTACAATAGACTATTACTATTATTATTATTATTATTATTATTATTGTTATTATTGCACTACAATCATATATATATATGTATATAATATATTTATGTGTGTGTGCTTGTGAGTTTGCGTACATATACACACACTGAACTTTTTTCTCTCGTACAAACTACGTACAGACAGCACCCGTGGTCGGGAGCGTTGCAAGGCAGCAACTCTACCACCATGCCACCCGTGTCTAAATGCTTGTACTGTTTCATATTCTTTGCAGATTTCAAGACATGTCAGTGGTGTTAAATCAGCCGCGGTTGTCCCATCTGATAGTGGCCTGCGGAGTAGCAGTGGTGAAATTTACCACAAAACTGTTTTGGCCAGCTTGCAAACATGTTGGGACCAAAACGGAGCGCGGAAATTATTGTATATCTGTACACAAAACAATCGGCGCTTAGTAAAGTAACTCTACTTTCTCTTACAGAATTGTTGCAGCCAGACTGAATGGTTCATTAGATTTCTATTGTTTAGATACCAATAAGACTTTTAATCAGCTTCAATACAGAGGTAGGACAAATATATTTTTTTTTGCAATGGTTATTTCTCTTCTGTTTCTGGCCTTCTCCCACGGTTATTATGCACCTTGTCCATTGTTAACTGTTGGTTGGGACATCGTTAACTAATCCTAAGCCTAACATGCTTTGATGTACCACGCAGAGTGTGGGATTAAATTGATTGCACCTCAAAAAAATTCTGGAGCTGTCATAGAAGTCAGCCTTCGATATTCTGCCATTCTATTCCATATTCTCTTCTGTAATCTTTCTATATTCTAATTTCTCCACATTTCTCATATAGTCTTATAAGTTTGTGAATTAATACGATTAATGAATACATTAATTAATACATAATTAATACGCGGATTAATACATACAATTTCATTTATTTATGGATATTGTTTATGACACTATAAATATTCTTTTTTTGTTTTTTGTATGCTGTTTCACACTTAATTAAATAAATAAATGATAAATAAATAAATTGACATGTAGCGGAGAAGGGGTTGGAATAAGAGTATACTTTCTCCCACTCCTTTTTGAACATGTAAGATTTCATTTGTGATGTTGATGAGAAGTTATTTACTGAGTTGTGTGGAGGTTTATTGGTCACTAGACCAAGTGCAGACTCCCCCGATGCATCCGGTCCCAACACGTAGCCCCCACGGGAGGCGTGGTCATCCAGCTCAAGCCGTTCCCGAACGTACGATTCCATCACTCCCCTGCCTCCCGCAGCAGTGCTCTTTAAAAAAAAAAATTCCAATGGCACTTGCCCTGCGTGTTGCAACAGCAATTCGCCCTCCCCCTCCCGTGAGGTGAAAAGTTCAGAGTGTTCCTGTGTCACAACATTGTGTCGAAGTGTGTTGGAAGCTGGCAGGAATGATTTTAACAGTAAAAAGTTGACATTTTTAAAGCTTTAATCGCGAATAACTTGTGAAATATAGGATGAAATCTTCAGTGAAGCTGATCACAGCTAGCCGAGCCATTGCGACGTCATCAGTGAAAGCTGGTCGTTCTAAATTAAAAGTCTTTTGATGTTTGTAAACTTTAATCAGTAATAAGTCGAGAAATAAAGCATAAAATGTTCAGTGAAGGTATTCTCTGCCGAGAGGGGAAAAATGTGAATCAGAATATGTAAAAATATTATCGTTACTGCGTAGTATTTGCGAAGATGTAAAGACACTCGCATATACACACAAATATACACACAAACAAGATCAGAGTTTTAATCAGTACAGGTGCACAACCTTTTATCCGAAAGCCTTGGGACCAGACACTTGTCAGATTTCGGACATTTTCGGATTTCCGAATGGAAGATTTTTAGCGTAGATTAGGTAGGTAGCGCGGGCGGCTTGAAAAATCTGGAGCGGCTGCCTCCTCCCCGGAGACCGGGGAATCATTGTAAATCATTGCATAAATGTTAGTCAGTTAGTTTGGAGGGATTTTATGTGGTGGTGGTGGTGGGGTGAAGGGGTAAACTTTAATTCTTAGTCCCCTACCTGGTCGGCGACTCCCAACATCGCGGAGCTGAGGGCTCCGTCCGGCCGCGGGCTGCGCCGGTTGGAGCTCCGACCCCGGCAACTCTACCCCTGGCTGCGAGGCGCTCCAAATCCAGCGCCGCCCGCGGCCGGACGCCCGCAGTCCCTGCTCCGCGAATGTTGGGAGTCGGCGGCCACAGCGCTCCGGAGCTTACCGCACGGCGACCCGGTAAGGCATTGCCAACTCCCCGCTGGTATCCCAGCGCTGCGACACCGCCGACTCCCAACATTCGCGGAGCTGGGGCTGCGGGCGTCCGGCCGTGGGCAGCGGTGGATTTGGAGCGCCTCGCAGCCAGGGGTAGAGTTGCCGGGGTCGGAGCTACAACCGGCGCCGCCCGCGGCCGGACGCCCGCAGCCCCAGCGCTGCGGAGCTTACTGCACGGCGACCCGGTAAAGCATTGACCGCTCCCCGCCTCTCCGACCAGGTAGGGGACTAAGAATTAAAGTTTACCCCTTCACCCCCTCACCCCCCCTCCCCCTTCACATAAAAGCCCTCCCAAATAACTGACTAACATTTAAGCAATGATTTACAGATGTTTAAGTGTCTCCCCGGTCTCCAGGGAGGAGGCAGCCGCTACAGTAATACAGACCTGGGTTGACCGTGGGTCGTTTCGGGTCAAGTTTGGCACCAAACGCGAGCTTTGGTGTGCAGACGACATCCTGGAAAAATGTCCGGTTTTCGGAGTTTTTCGGTTTCCGGAACTCCGGACAAAAGGTTGTGCACCTGTATATGATTTCATTTTATTGTTATTTTGCTTTATTTTTAATTTTTTTTGTTTTACATGTTCGAACTATATATTATCTATATTCTCTTCAATATTATCGATATTCTCTATTATATATTTTATATATTCTCTTCTGTATTTAATATAAGGTCATAAGTAATAAGAGCAGAATGAGGCCGTTCAGCTAGTACTTGGGTATGCGTTCATCTATATGTGTGCACCTTTTACATATTTAGAGATGGAGTAGATGATCATATGAAGGGTTTCATGAAGGGTCTCGACCCGAAACGCCACCCATTTCTTCTCTCCCGAGATGCTGCCTCACCCGCTGAGTTACCCCAGCATTTTGTGTCTCTCTTCGGTTTAAACCAGCACCTGCAGTTCCTTCTTACACATAAGATCATTAGCGATAGGAACAGCATTAGGCCATTCGGCCCATCAAGTCTACTCCGTCATTCAATCATGGCTGACCTATCTCTCCCTCCTAACCCTGTTCTCCTACCTTCTCCACACTCAGCAAAATCAATAACCCCACTCTCACCATCGACGGCACCACTGTCTCCCCATCTCCCAAGGCCCGCAACCTTGGCGTGATCTTTGATTCCACCCTCTCCCTTGAGCTTCACATCCGCCATGTCATTAAAACCTCCTTCTTTCACCTCCGCAACATCGCCAAAATCAGACCCTCTCTCACACCTCCCGCTGCTGAAAGACTCATCCATGCCTTCATCTCCTCCCGACTGGACTATTGCAACTCACTTCTCCTTGGCATCAGCTCCACCTACATCAACCGACTCCAACTGGTCCAGAACGCAGCCGCCCGACTCATCACCCACACCAAATCCTGGCATCACATCACTCCAGTCCTCAAACAACTTCACTGGCTTCCCATCTCCCACCAGATCACCTACAAAATCCTGGTCCTCACCTACAAAGCCCTCCACCATCTGGCCCCCCCATATCTCACTGACCTCCTCTCCCCGTACCAACCCTCACGATCCCTCAGATCCACATCAGCCGGTCTCCTCTCCATCCACAAGTCCAACTTCCGCAGTTTTGGGGACAGAGCCTTCTCCAGGGCAGCTCCCAGGCTCTGGAACTCCCTCCCCCAACTGATCCGCAATTCCGTGTCCCTCACCATCTTCCAGTCCCGTCTCAAGACCCATCTCTTCACCTCTGCCTATCCTTAGCCCCACGTCCCACTCCCTTTTCATCTGTGCTTGAATTGCCTCATATTTAGTTTTGAATTGAATTCTGTCTTTAATTTGTGTACTAGTCATGTCTCTACTATTTATTTCATTCCCCTTACATGTTTTTCCTCTACTTGCTAAATGTTTGTAAGGTGTCCTTGAGACTCTTGAAAGGCGCCCATAAATAAAATTTATTATTATTATTATTCTCCCCATAACCCCCGACACCCTTGAATATATTCTATATTCTGTATTCTATTCCATATTCTATTTCAATGATTACGTGATTGACAAATTAATAAAATAAACTATTCCATTCTTTGCTAATTCCAACAACTTTTTGATATGAATTTTTTAAACTTTCAAAATTGTTATCTTTGAATTCGTAACCTTCTAAGCATTTGTAAGACAATGTGATAAATAACCATCACAGAACCTGCATACTATTCATATAATGAACAATTCGATGAGTCAGCTCAGTTTCCCGATTAGCATTATTTCCAAGACAACCCTATCCCGTATTTCCTTTCATCTCTTATTAGTCATGGAGCTGTTCAGCATGGGAACAGGCCCTTTGGCCCAACTCGCCCATGCCAGCTAAACTAGTCCCATTGGCCTGCCCTGGCCCATATCCCTTCAAATGTTTCTATCTTCTTGCTTCATAGTTGATTGACCTTTCAATGATTATACACCCTACTTTCATAAGGTCGTAAGTGATAGAAGCAGAATTAGGCCATTTGGCCCATCAAGTCCGCCCAGCCTTTCAATCGTGGCTGATCTATCTCTCCCTCCTAACCCCATTCTCCTGTCTTCTCTACATAACCTTTGACACCCATACTAATCAAGAATCTATCACCGCCTTAAAAATATCCATTGGCTTAAAGATACTTAAAAATCTTAAAGATCTTAAAGATACTTAAAGATAGCGGAGTCAGGGGATATGGGGAGAAGGGGAGAAGGCAGGAACGGGGTACTGATTGGGGATGATCAGCCATGATCACATTGAATGGCAGTGCTGGCTCGAAGGGCCGAATGGCCTACTCCTGCACCTATTGTGTCTATTGGCTTGACCTCCACAGCCTGTGGCAAAGAATTCCACAGATTCACCACCCTCTGACTAAAGAAATTCCTCCTCATCTCTTTCTTAAGGGAACGTTCTTTAATTCTGAGGCTGTGACCTCTAGTCCAAGACTCTCCCACTAGTGGAAACATCCTCTCCACACCCACTCTATCCAGGTCTTTCACTATTCTGCATGTTTCAATGAGGTCCCCCCCTCATTCTTCTAAACTCCAGCGAGTACAAGGCCCAGTGCCATCAAACGCTAGTCATATGTTAACCCACTCATTCCTGGGATCGTTCTTGTAAACCTCCTCTGAACCCTCTCCAGAGCCAGCACATCCTTCCTCAGATACGGGGCCCAAATTCCCTCACAGTATTCCAAATGCTGTCTGACCAGCGCCTTCTAGAGCCTCAACATTACATCCCTGTTGTTGTATCCAAGCCTTCTTGAAATAAATGCTAACATTGCGTTTGCCACTATTATGTTTGGAATGCCTTTTCTATATCTCTGAGCCTTAATAGATCTCTTTAAACTTTAAAAATATCAGTATAGTTACTTATTCAGATGTGCCTCCAATCACTTCCTCTAACATTACTGTCAAAAAACTGTCATAGAGTCATACAGCGTTGAAACAGGCCCTTCGGCCCAACTTGCCCATGACAACCAACATGTCCCATGTGCACTAGCACCTGCCTGCCTGTCAGTCATACAGCCAACTAGTTTGTTGAGAAACTTGCCACATTTTACAGTGTTAAAAGTGCTCTGCACATATACATCGTTATAGAGTCATAGAGTGATACAGTGTGGAAACAGGCCCTTCTGCCCAACTTTCCCCCTCCTGCCAACATGTCCCAGCTGCACTAGTCCCACCTGCCCCAAATCCCTGTCTATCCATGTACCTGTCTAACTGTTTCTTAAACGTTGGGATAGTCCCAGCCTCAACTACCTCCTCTGGCAGCGTGTTCCATACACCCACCACCCTCTGTGTGAAAAGGTCACCCCTATTACATATTTCCCCGTCACCTTGAACCTATGTCCATTACTTTATCAGTAAAGTTACTTTTACAGATGTGCCTTCAATTACTTCCTCTAACATTATTGTCTAAAGGCTGTGATAGAGTCAGAGTCTTGCAGCGTGGCAACAGGAACCCAACTTGCCCACGCCAGCCAACATATCCCATCCTCACTAGTCCCTCCTGCCTGCCTGCCTGTCTGTCGTACTAATTTAAAAACAACTCGTTAGTTAAGAAACTTGAAACATTTTATCGTGTTAAAAGTGCTATGTACATCCAAATTATTAAATCACGATTTAATTCCACCCTGGGTTCCATAATGGGCCTGTCCCACTTACGCAACTTTTTCGGCAACTTGCCGGCATCTGTCATAGTCGCAGCAGGTCTCTGAAAATGTTCAACATGTTGAAAATCCAGCGGCGACCAGAACAAGGTACGACTCTTTGGGCGACTACTCACGACCGTACAGGCTTCACCCCGCGACGTGTCGCCTGTACGGTCGTGAGTCGTCTCCTCAGTCGCCCAAAGAGTCGTAGCGTCTTTCTGGTCGCCGCTGGATTTTCAACATGTTGAACATTTTCGGCGACCTGTGACGGGTGCCGGCAGTCGCCGAAAAAATGTGACAGGCCCATGACTCTTATAACCCTTATCATGTATCTATACACTGTAAACGGCTCGATTGTAATCATGTATTGTCTTTCCGCAGGCTGGTTAGCACGCAACAAAACTCGTTAGATTACAGCCCGTACCCGTGACTGTAATCTAAACTGAGACTGTTCAACTGTAACTGTCTTGCTATGTACATATACATTTGAATTCCTCAATGCCAGCACTAACTCTTTCTATATACATATGTGTTGTTAAATCACTTTTAATTCCACACTGGGTTCACTAACTCTTGCTGAACACAAATACATAAAAACTGAGACATAGGAAAATAGGTGCAGGAGTAGGCCATTCGGCCCTTCGAGCCTGCACCACCATTCACTATGATCATGGCTGATCATCCACATTCAGTACCTGCCTTCTCCCCATATCGCTTGATTCCGTTAGCCCTAAGAGCGAAATCCAACTCTCTTTTAAAAACATCCAGGGAATTGGCCTCCACTGCCTTCTGTGGCAGAGAATTCCACAGATTTATAACTCTCTGGCTTAAAATGTTTTTCCTCATCTCAGTCCTAATGCCCTGAACCTTATTCTTAAACTGTGACCCCTGGTTCTGGACTCGCCCAACATCAGGAACATTTTTCCTGCATCTAACCTGTCCAATCCTCTAAGAATTTTATATGTTTCTACACAACCCTCCTTCTAAATTCCAGTGAATGCAATCCCAGTCGATCCACTCTTTCATCATATGTCATTCCCGCTATTCTGGGATTTAACCTGGTGAACCTACGCTGCACTCCCTCAATTGCAATAATGTCCTTCCTCAAATCAGGAGACCAAAACTGCACACAATACTCCAGGTGCGATCCAGCCAGGACCCTGTACAACTGCACTAGCACCTCCTTGCTCCTAAACTCAAATCCTCGCAATGGAGGCCAACATGCCATTAGCTTTCTTTCATGCTGTACCTGCATGCTTACTTTCAGTGACAGATGTACAAGGACACACAGGTTTTGTTGCACCTCCCCTTTTCCTAATCTGCCACCAGTCAGAGTCTGAAGAAGGGTCTCGACCTGAAACGTCGCCCATTCCTTCTCTCCAGAGATGCTGCCTCACCCGCTGAGTTACTCCAGCATTTTGTGTCTACCTTTGATTTAATCAGCATCTGCAAATCTTTCTTACACCATTCAGATAATAATCTGCCGTCTTGTTCTTGCTACCAACCTCACATTTATCCATATTATACTGCATCGGCCATGCATCTGCCCGCTCAAGTTACCCTGCAGCCTCATAGCATCCTCCCCGCAGCTCACACTGCCGCCCAGCTTTGTGTCATCTGCAAACTTGGAGATGTTACTTTTAATTCCCTCATCTAAATTGTTACATTTAATTCCTTGTCTAAATACACCACAGTTTAATTCCACACTGGGTTCACTAACTCTAGAAACATAGAAAATAGGTGAAGGAGGAGGCCATTCGCCCCTTCGAGCCAGCACCGCCATTCAATGCGATCATGGCTGATCGTCCCCAATCAATAACCCGTGCCTGCCTTCTCCCCATATCCCTTGACTCCACTAGCCCCTAGAGCTCTATCTAACTCTCTCTTAAATCCATCCAGTGACTTGGCCTCCACTGCCCTCTGTGGCAGGGAATTCCACAAATTCACAACTCTCTGGGTGAAAAAGTCTTTCCTCACCTCAGTCTTAAATGGCCTCCCCTTTATTCTAAGCCTGTGGCCCCTGGCTCTGGACTCGCCCAACATTGGGAACATTTTTCCTGCATCTAGCTTGTCCAGTCCTTTTATAATTTTATATGTTTCTATAAGATCCTCCCTCATCCTTCTAAACTCCAGTGAATACAAGCCTAGTCTTTTCAATCTTTCCTCATATGACAGTCCCGCCATCCCAGGGATCAATCTCGTGAACCTACACTGCACTGCCTCAATCACAAGGATGTCCTTCCTCAAATTAGGAGACCAAAACTGCACACAATACTCCAGGTGTGGTCTCACCAGAGCCCTGTACAACTGCAGAAGAGCCTCTCTACTCCTATACTGAAACCCTCTTGTTATGAAGGCCACCATTCCATTAGCACGTATGTACATAGTAGGCACCCCTCGGTCAGGACTGACTATGGGTAATTCCACACTGGGTTGATTAACTCTATGCACATATACATTGTTAAATCACAGTATATTTCCACACTGGGTTCACTAACTCTTCTGTTCGCAGGGACCCCCAACAGGTCCAGCATTCCATCGTCGCCAGTTTTCAGCAGTGACGATCTCATTGTTTGCCAGCTGACCCACGCCGTTCCCTGTGCGCATCAGAAGCCCATCACGGTCCTGAAGGCTGCGGCTGGCCGTGTGGTGACGGGTAGCCAGGACCACACACTCAGAGTGAGTGCACGTCAGCCACCGTTAAAGTCGGCAGTTATTGGTCTTTTTTTTAGTTTTAGAGATACAGCGCGGAAACGGCCCCTGCGGCCCGACCAGCGATCGCCCACACACGCTAACGCTATCCTGCACACACTGGGGACAATTCACATTTACATCAAGCCAAAGGTAGACAGAAATGCTGGAGAAACACAGCAGGTGAGGCAGCATCTATGGAGCGAAGGGAATAGGTGACGTTTCGGGACGAGACCCTTCTTCAGACTGATGTGGGGGTGGGGGGGTGGGCGCGTCAGGCTACATCAGTCTGAAGAAGGGTCTCGACCGAATCGTCACCTATTCCTTCGCTCCATAGCACCCCCACATCATTTCAGGACGAGACGTCTTCAAACTGATTGTGGAAACAGGAACCTGAGGAGATTTCACAGTGGAGCAGACAAGATGTAATAGAAAAGAAATGCAGTTCCTCCCCCTCCCCCTCTCAGTCAGTCTGAAGAAGGGTCCCGACCTGAAACGTCACCTATCCATGTTCTCCACAGATGCTGCCTGACCCGCTGAGTTACTCCAGCACTCTGTGAAACGTCACCTATCCATGTTCTCCACAGATGCTGCCTGACCCGCTGAGTTACTCCAGCATTTTACATCTACTTTTGGTATTGGTTGTCTATTGCATGTGACAGAACATAGAACTCCCATCAGGCAAGAGGTACAGAAGTGTGAAAACGCACACCTCCAGATTCAGGGACAGTTTCTTCACAGCTGGTTCTGACTCCCTTCTACCTCGTTGGAGACTCTTGGACTACCCTTCGTCCTGCACCTGTGCATTGTGGACTATAGGCAACAGGTGCAGGAGTAGGCCATTTGGCCCTTCGAGCTTGATTGTAATCATGTAGTCTTTTAGCTAACTGGTAGTGCATAGAGTTGGATGGCACACAGCGGTAGAGTTGCTGCCTCACAGCGCCAGAGACCCGGGTTCGATCCTGACCACGGGTGCTGTCTGTGCTGAGTTTGTATGTTCTCCCCGTGACTGCGTGGGTTTCCTCCGGGTGCTCCGGTTTCCTCTCACAACTCGCAGACGTGCGGGCTTGTAGGTTAATTGGCCCTCTGCAAATTGTTCCCAGGTGCGTGGAGTGTACGGTGCGATTGTTGGTCGGTGCCGACTCGGTGGGCCGAAGGGCCTGTTTCCAGCAAATTCATTCCTAATTTGATGAAGGACATTCTTGCTATTGAGGGAGTGCAGCATAGGTTTACAAGGTTAATTCCCGGGATGGCGGGACTGTCATATGCTGAGAGAATGGAGCAGCTGGGCTTGTACAGTTTAGAAGGATGAGAGGGAATCTTATTGAAATATAAGATTGTTAAGGGTTTGGACACACTAGAGGCAGGAAACATGTTCCCGATGTTGGGGGAGTCCAGAACCAGGGGCCACACAGTTTAGGAGTAAGGGGTAAGCCATTTAGAACGGAGACGAGGAAACACTTTTGTGAGTCTGTGGAATTCTCTGCCTCAGAGGGCGGTGGAGGCCGGTTCTCTGGATACTTTCAAGAGAGAGCTAGATGGGGCTCTTAAAGATAGCGGAGTCAGGGGATATGGGGAGAAGGCAGGAACGGGGTACTGATTGGGGATGATCAGCCATGATCACATTGAATGGCGGTGCAGGCTCGAAGGGCCGAATGCCCTACTCCTGCACCCGTTGTCTATTGTCTACGCTCTGTGGCTTTAAACTAAACTTAAAAAGGGCAAGTTTAGCCGCAGGGTTTTGTTTGTGAAGGGACTGATTTCTGAGAATTGTTATTCGTGCTGCCTCTGACGATCTCTTCCTTTTGCAGATATTTCGACTTGAGGACTCGTGTTGCCTTTATACGTTGCAGGGCCACTCTGGAGGGATCACTGCCGTTTACATAGACCAGGTAACATCCCACGTGGAACAGGACAAGTACAGGAACAGGCCCTTCAGCCCACAGTGTCTGTGTCGAACACCATGCCCAGATCACCTCTCATCTACCTGCACGTGATCCATATCCCTCCACTCCCTGCATATCCATGTGCCTCTCTACGATAGACAAAAATGCTGGAGAAACTCAGCGGGCGAGGCAGCATCTATGGAGCAAAGGAATAGGTGATGTTTCAGGTCGAGACCCTTCTTCAGACTGATGTGGGGGGGGGGGGGGGGGCTTCCCCCCCCCCCACCCCCACATCAGTCTGAAGAAGGGTCTCGACCCAAATCGCCACCTATGAATGCATATGAATTATGAATTTGCTTAACATTCAATTAATAACAGTGGCGCAGCGGGTGGAGCTGCTGCCTCGCCGTACCAGAGACTCGGGTTCCATCCTGACTGTTTGTGTGGAGTTTGCACGTTCTCCCTGTGACTGCGTGGGTTTCCTCCGGGTGCTCCGGGTTCCTCCCACATCTCAAGGACGTGCGGGTTTGTAGGTTAATCGGCCCCTCTGTAAGTTGCCCCCCTCGTGTGTAGGGAGTGGATGAGAAAGTGGGATAACATGGAACTAGTGTGAAGGGATAATTGGAGTGGGCTGAAGGGCCTCTTTCCCTGCTGCATTGCACACTTTAGCAGTCTGTGCAGTGCTGGAGGAACTCAGCGGGTCAGGCGGCATCTGTGGAGGGAATGGACAGACGATGTTTACATTCAACACTTCGACTGAGACCAATAAACAACAAGTGCAGGAATAGACCATTCGGCCCTTCGAGCCAGCACCGCCATTCAATGTGATCATGGCTGATCATCCCCAATCAGTGCCCTGTTCCTGCCTTCTCCCCATATCCCCTGACTCTGCTATCTTTAAGAGCCCTATCTAGCTCTCTCTTGAAAGCATCCAGAGAACCGGCCTCCACCACCCTCAGAGGCAGAGAATTCCACAGACTCACCACTCTCTGTGAGAAAAAGTGTTTCTTCATCTCTGTTCTAAATGGCTTACCCCTTATTCTTAAACTGTGGCCCCTGGTTCTGGACTCCCCCAACATCTGGAACATGTTTCCTGCCTCTAGCGTGTCCAAACCCTTAACAACCTTATATGTTTCAATGAGGTATATCCTCTCATCCTTCTAAACTCCAGAGTGTACAAGCCCAGCTGCTCCATTCTCTCAGCATATGACAGTCCCGCCATCCCGGGAATTAACCTTGTGAACCTACGCTGCACTCCCTCAATAGCAAGAATGTCCTTCCTCAAATTAGGGGACCAAAACTGCACACAATACTCCAGGTGTGGTCTCACTAGGGCCCTGTACAACTGCAGAAGGGACCGGACCGAAATGTCGTCTGTCCGCATCCTCCACAGGTGCTGACTGACCCGCCGAGTTCCTCCAGCACTTTGTGTTTGCTCGTGATTCCAGCATCTGCAGTTCCTTGTGCCTCAACTTTAGTGTTGTAATTGTTTTTCATGGGGAAGTACAAACATCTATTTTAAGCAGTTGGCAGCTGTCTCTATTTGCGCACCGTCATTCCTGCTTAAGTCAGACTATCTCGTGTTTGTTTACTCGCTTGCACCATCTCTGTATCAACTCGATCGTCTGTTATGAGTGTGTCATCAGCAAGTTCACAAGATCATGTATGATAGCCGAATTAGGGCCATTCAGCCCATCAAGTCTACTCTGCCATTCAATCATGGCTGATCTATCTCTCCCTCCTAACCCCATTCTCCTGCCTTCTCTCCATAACCCCTGACCCCCACACTAATCAAGAATATATCTCTGCCTTAAAAATATCCATTGACTTGTCCTCCACAGCTGTCTGTGGCAATGAATTCCACAGATTCACCACCCTCTATGACTAAAGAAATCCCTCCTTGTTTCTGTTATAAAGGAATGTCCTTTAATTCTGAGGCCATGATCGCTGATCTTGGACTAGTGGAAACATCCTCCCCACATCCACAAGCTTGCCTGTGGGACTTTTCCCGACTTTAGACTTTAGAGGTACAACATGGGAACAGGCCCTTTGGCCCACCAATACAGGACCACCCACTGATCATCCCATACACTAGCACTATCCTGCACATGAGGGACAATTTTATAATTTTTACAGAAGTCAATTAACCTACAAACCAATGGTCGACACAGAGTGCTGGAGTAACTCAGCGGGTCAGGCAGCATCTGTGGAGAACATGGATAGGTGAAGTTTCACAGAGTGCTGGAGTAACTCAGCGGGTCAGGCAGCATCTGTGGAGAAAAGGGAACGGGTGACATTTCGGGTCGGGACCCTTCTTCAGACTGAAAGTAGGGATCAGACCCAAGACATCACCTGTTCCTTTTCTCCAGACTCGCTGAGTTACTCCAGCAGTTTGTGCCTATCTTCAGTATAAACCAGCATCTATGATATCTTTCAACACAGCCTGTACGTCTTTGGACTGTGGGGGGAAACCGGAGCACCCGGTGAAAAACCCACGCACGTCACAGGGACAAAGTACAAACTCCCTACAGGCAGCACCCGCAGTTGGGATCGAACCCGGGTCTCTGGCGCTGTGCCACCCACAGCTGTATAACTACAGCTAGTTTAGTTTAGATATGCAGCAGGGAAACAGGCCCTTTGACCCACCAAGTCCATGCCGACCAGCGATCCCCGCACACTAACACTATCCTACACACACTAGGGACAATTCACATTAACATCAAGCCAATTAGCCTACAAACCTGCACGTCTTTGGAGTGTGGGAGGGAACTGAAGATCTTGGAGAAAACCCACGCAGGTCACAGGGAGAACGTGCAAACTCCGTACAGACAGCGCCCGTGGTCAGGATGGAACCTCTGGCGCCGTGAGGCAGCAACTCTACCGCTGCGCCACCGTGCCAGCCACAGCTGTACAGCTGCAGTCGTTGAATGTCTCCTTTCAACCCCGCAGACGATGACGCTGGCCAGCGGGGGGCAGGACGGAGCTGTGTGCCTGTGGGACGTGTTGACGGGAAGCCGCATCAGCCACATGCACGGCCATCGCGGTGACGTGGTCTCCCTCACCTGTACCTCCAGCTGCGTCATCAGTGGCGGCCTGGACGACATCATCTGTATGTGGGACCGCAGCACTGGGATCAAGCTCTACTCCATCCAGCAAGTAGGTGCCAGGGGGCACTGCCCGGTACAGAGAGGGCCCAGCATGTAGGTGCCAGGGGGCACTGCCCAGTACAGAGAGGGCCCAGCATGTGGGGACCAGGGGGCACTGCCGGGTACAGAGAGGGCCCAGCATGTGGGGACCAGGGGGCACTGCCCCGGGTACAGAGAGGGCCCAGCATGTGGGGACCAGGGGGCACTGCCGGGTACAGAGAGGGCCCAGCAGGTAGGGACCAGGGGGCGCTGCCGGTACAGAGAGGGCCCAGCATGTAGGGACCAGGGGGCGCTGCCCAGTACAGAGAGGGCCCAGCAAGTAGGTGCCAGGGGGCACTGCCTACCGGGTACAGAGAGGGCCCAGCATGTGGGGACCAGGGGGCTGCCTGCCCGGGTACAGAGAGGGCCCCGCATGTAGGGACCAGGGGGCGCTGCCCGGTACAGAGAGGGCCCAGCATGTGGGGACCAGGGGGCACTGCCGGGTACAGAGAGGGCCCAGCATGTAGGGACCAGGGGGCACTGCCCGGTACAGAGAGGGCCCAGCATGTGGGGACCAGGGGGCACTGCCGGGTACAGAGAGGGCCCAGCGTGTAGGGACCAGGGGGCGCTGCCGAGTACAGAGAGGGCCCAGCGTGTAGGGACCAGGGGGCGCTGCCCGGTACAGAGAGGGCCCAGCATGTGGGGATCACCATCACGGGGGGGGGGGGGGGAGGACAGTAGGACCTGGCGTGCGGAGACTGCTGTGAAAGGGGGGTGGGGAGGACAGTGGGGGACCCAGTGGGGGGACCACCGTGTAGGAGGGGCGAGGGGGAAGGGGATAAAGAGGATACAAAGTGTATGTGGCGACTATTTGCATACCTTGTGTACAGTGGAGGTTGTTTGTGTGTGTGAGTGAGTGAGTGCATGCGTGTGTATGTATGTGTGTACGTGCATGTGTGCGCTTGCGTGTGTGCGCTTGCATGTGTGTGCGTGAGCTCGTGTGTGCGTGTGTATGTGCATGCGCGCGTTGGTGTGTGTGTGTATGTGTGCGTGTATGTGTGCGTGCGTGTGTGTGTGTGCGTGTGTGCGTGCGTGTGAGGGTACGTGCGTGTGTGTGTATGTGTGTGTGCGTGCGTGTATGCGTGTGCGCGTGCGTGCGTGCGTTGGTGTATGTGTGCATGTATGTGTGTGTGTGTGCGTGAGTGTGTGTGTGTGTGCGTGTGTGTGCGTGAGTGTGTGTATGCGTGCGTGTGTGTGTGTGTGTGCGCGTGTGTGTGTGCGCGTGTGTGTGCGTGTGTGTGTGTGCGTGAGTGTGTGTGTGTGCGTGTGTGTGTGTGTGTGTGTGCGTGTGCGTGTGTGCGTGCGTGTGTGCGTGAGTGTGTGTGTGTGCGTGTATGTGCGTGTGTGCGTGAGTGTGTGTGTCACACATTAACCGGTCTGCTCCTCGCCCTGTTGCAGGACATGGGATGTGGGGCCAGCCTGGGGGTGATATCGGACAACCTGCTGGTGACGGGAGGTCAGGGCTGTGTCAGCCTGTGGGACATTGGCTACGGGGACCTGCTGCAGACGGTGTACCTGGGCAAACGCAACGAGCTGCAGCTGGTGCGGCAGCTGCTGGTGCTGGACAACGCCGCCATCGTGTGCGACTTTGGCAGCGAGCTCAGTCTCGTCTACTTCCCCTCCGTCCTGGAGAAGCTGGACTGAGCCCACCACCGCCACGGACCCCGCCTCGTAGCGCATGACTGGAGACGCCATACACTGGATGATCATTCGACGACACGGGGAGAACGCTGCACGATAACCCTGGCTGGCCGGCCTTCACTCTGCGGCAACTGGCTGAAACAAAGCAAGATTTTAATTTTATAATTTATGTAACAAAGCTTGAGAACAGCATGGTGCAGCAGGAATAAGCCTGCCCTGCAAAGAGCACTTGGTTGGCACAACTAGCACGTTATAGTAATCAGGCCCGATATTATTTGTTCTCACAATATCGCTTCATGTGAATCAGGCATAAACTGTGACGCAAGGAAGATAGAGCAGAGATATTTTTTAAATCAAATTTTTTTTTTAAAGTGCATTAAAGGATTATAAATTTTAAGAAAATGCTGCGTTTAGCGATGTTTAAAAAAAAAAGTTTAAGAAAGAACTGCAGATGCTGAAAAAATCGAAGGTAGACAAAAATGCTGGAGAAACTCAGCGGGTGAGGCAGCGTCTATGGAGCGAAGGAAATAGGTGACGTATTGGGTCGAGACCCTTCTTCAGACTGACGTGGGGGTTGGGAGGGGGCGGGAAGAAGAAAGGAAGAGGCGGAGACAGTGGGCAGTGGGAGAGCTGTGAAGGGGAGGGGAAGGAGGGGGAGAAAGCAGGGACTACCTAAAATTGGAGAAGTCAATGTTCATACCGTTGGGGTGTAAACTACCCAAGCGAAATACGAGGTGCTGCTCCTCCAATTTGCGGTGGGACTCACTCTGGCCATGGAGGAGGCCCAGGACAGAAAGGTCGGATTCGGAATGGGAGGGGGAGTTGAAGTGCTGAGCCACCGGGAGATCAGGTTGGTTATTGCAAACTGTGCAGAGGTGTTGGGTGAAACGATCGCCAAGCCTGCGCTTGGTCTCACCGATATAGATTAGCTGACACCTAGAGCAGCGGATGCAATAGATGAGGTTGGAGGAGGTGCAGGTGAACCTCTGCCTCACCTGGAACGACTGCTTGGGCCCTTGGATGGAGTCAAGGGGGGAGGTAAAGCGACAAGTGTGGCATTTCCTGTGGTTGCAAGGGAAAGTGCCCGGGTAGGGGGTGGTTTGGGTGGGAAGGGACGAATGGACCAGGGAGTTACGGAGGGAACGGTCTCTGCGGAAAGCCGAAAGGGGAGGGGATGGGAAGATGTGGCCAGTGGTGGGATCCCGGCGGATTGGGATCGGTTTTTAATGAGCGGAAAGAAATATCGCCAGGTTGCAGCTAAAGTCAGCAAAACCCAGCGAGGGTTTGTCCACATTCTGTAAAGGGCCTGTCCCACTTACGCGATTATTTCCAGCGACTTGCCGCTGCCCGGCATAGTCGCAGCAGGTGGCCAAACATTTTCCAACGTTGAATATCCAGACAAAAATGTTCAACATGTTGAAAATCCAGCGGGTGACCTGAACAAGGTACGACTCTTTGGGCGACTACTCACGATCGTACAGGCTTCACCCCGCGACATGTCTTAGAATAAAGGGGAGGTCATTTAAGGCTGAGGTGAGAAAAAACTTTTTCACCCAGAGAGTTGTGAATTTGTGGAATTCCCTGCCACAGAGGGCAGTGGAGGCCAAGTCGCTGGATGGATTTAAGAGAGAGTTAGATAGAGCTCTCGGGGCTAGTGGAGTCGGGATATGGGGAGAAGGCAGGCACGGGTTATTGATTGGGTATGATCAGCCATGATCACATTGAATGGCGGTGCTGTCTCGAAGGGCCGAATGGCCTACTCCTGCACCCATTGTAAGCACTAAAAGTGCTGGAGTAACTCAGCGGGAACGGCGGCATCTCTAGAGAGAAGGAATGGGTGACGTTTCGAGTCGGGACCCTTCTGTTTCCCGTTCTTTATAGAAAAATAAAAACGTCACCCATCTAACAGCTGTGTATTCTCCTGATACTATTTAAAGATCATAACTCTGTTTTGTTCCACTTTTTAATCTCTCGAACAATTAATGCTTACCCACATAAAGGAGAAGATACTAGATGAGAAGAGTTTGTTTTCGAATTCTGTACGGAAGAAAACTTGATCGACACTATTATTTCTTGCTTAATTGAAAATATTTATTGTGTGGATATATTTTATAGAAGGTCGACTATGATGCAGGGTTTTTAAGATGGAGTTGGTGTCACTTATTAATAAGCAGTAACTGTGAAGGTGATGAACGGGACTGTGAATGTCATGAAACCACCCCACAAAGATGTACAGGTAACATGAGTGATAGGAGCAGAATTAGGCCATTCGGCCCATCGAGCCTCCTCCCCCATTCGATCATGGCTGCTCTATCTTCAGTCATAAGGTCATAAGTGATTGGAGCAGAATTAGAACGGAGATGAGGAAACACTTTTTCTCACAGAGAGTGGTGAGTCTGTGGAATTCTCTGCCTCAGAGGGCGGTGGAGGCCGGTTCTCTGGATACTTTCAAGAGAGAGCTAGATAAGGCACTTAAAAATAGTGGAGTCCGGGGATATGGGGAGAAGGCAGGAAAGGGGTACTGATTGGGGATGATCAGCCATGCTCCAGAATTGTGACATCTCTTCCAGTAACTTCACATTTTTGTGTAGATTATCACAGCTGTTTCATTGAGCCTGAACTCTGCATTGACTGGAGCGCCCCCTGATCCATTTAATCTCCAGCAGATATGGATAGGACAACAAAACAGACCAAAGCAAAGCTGAAGTAAACGCAGTCCCACATTGATTCTGGGTTAAAGATAGGAATGAAGAAGTGCGAAGTGTGTGTACGCGTGTGTGTGTGCGCTTATGTGTATGCAAAGACCGCAAGATAGACCGCTCCTGCTAAATGGGCTGATGTGTAGTACGCAACGGAGCGGAACATGGGCCTTTTTGTCATCCATTTCAGTAACCCGACCCGACCCGCAGTGTAATTAACGTTGCGGGGGAACAGTTTGTTAATAAATTAAAATTCTGAAAATGAGGAGATTTTTCCCAAATAACTTTTATTTTTACGAGGTTGTTTCCGTAACCGGCTTCCGTCACCGCACTAGTATCTTTGCTCCGCTACGGGATCTTTGGTTACGGGAAATGGGGCCGAAAATGACCCATGAATCTGCCCATGACCGTACTATGTCTGTTTCGTCGAGTGGACTATCTTGCTCGCTCGCTCGCTGTAGGATCTTTGGTGAAAACTTGAGGAAAATAAATGAAACTCTTGTCTCAAGTGCCGGCGAAAGTTGGGATTGGAATATAATAACAGACTTATCGGTTGTCCAAATTAGGGAATTACATCACAAGCATCGCTTGGGCAGCATGGTGGCGCGGCAGGTAGAGCTGCTGCCTCACAGCGCCAGGGACCCAGCTTCGATCCTGACCTCGGGTGCCATCTGTACGGAGTTTGTACCTTCTCCCCGTGACCTATGTGGGTTTTCTCTGGGTGCTCCGGTTTCCGCCCACACTCCAAAGATGTCCGTGTTGTAGGCTAATTGGCTTCGGTGAGATTGCAAATTGTCCTTAGTGTGTCGGACAGTGTTAGCGTGCATGGATGAACACTGGTCAGCGCGGACTCAGTGGGCAGAAGGGCCTGTTTCCGTGCTGTATCTCCAATGTTTAAAGCCTTCACGTCTAATAGTTGATCATGGGAGATATTGGTCTGATGTGTGTAAGGGCTTCATCAATCTGATTCGTCACTGGGAAGACCGTTTCCCTGATAGAACACTCTCAACCCGAAATGTCACCCATTCCTTCTCTCCACAGATGCTGCCTGTCTCGCTGAGTTACTCCACCTCTTTGTGTCTATCCCTGATAGGACAGATGTGGGTGGAAGAAAACACCTTATGAGTGATAAATGAAAGGAACTGCAGATGCTGGAATCCAGATCAAATCACCGAGTGCTGGAGTAACTCAGCGGGTCAGGCAGCATCTGTGGAGAACATGGTTAGGTGACGTTTCACAGAGTGCTGGAGTAACTCAGTGGGTCAGGCAGCATCTGTGGAGAACATGGATAGGTGATGTTTCACAGAGTGCTGGAGTAACTCAGCGGGTCAGGCAGCATCTGTGGAGAACATGGATAGGTGACGTTTCACAGAGTGCTGGAGTAACTCAGCGGGTCAGGCAGCATCTGTGGAGAACATGGATAGGTGACGTTTCACAGAGTGCTGGAGTAACTCAGCGGGGTCAGGCAGCATCTGTGGAGAACACGGATAGGTGACGTTTCAGGTCAGCCTGTACAAGGGTTCCCACCCTGAAACTCTCCTGTCTATACGTTCTCCATGAATGCTGCCTGACCTGCTGAGTTCCTCCATCACTTTGTGTCTTTTCTGGCAAAGCTGGCATCTGCAGGTGTGTTGTTTTGGTGATTTCTGTGTTTTACGAATCATGTTTGACTTATTGTCCATTGCCGATTGCCCAAGGAAAGAGGAGTCAGTGGGTGGCAGCGGCTTTGTTGGTCTGAAGATGTGTCAGCGAGTGAACCAGACGTGGTTGTTACAACTATCTGGCAGTTTCCTGGTTTGTGTCACCAGACTATGATTTCTTTGAATTAATTCCTTGAATTTAAATTCCCCAGTTGTCTTGAAACACACGTCCTGCTCAGCTGCTCCAGAATTGTGACATCTCTTCCAGTAACTTCACATTTTTGTGTAGATGATCACAGCTGTTTCATTGAGCCTGAACTCTGCATTGACTGGAGCGCCCCCTGATCCATTTAATCTCCAGCAGATATGGATAGGACAACAAAACAGACCAAAGCAAAGCTGAAGTAAATGCAGTCCCACATTGATTCTGGGTTAAAGATAGGAATGAAGAAGTGTGAAGTGTGTGTACGCGTGTGTGTGTGCGTACGTGTGCGCGTACGTGTGTGTACGTGTGTGTGTGTCTAACACATACTGATACAATGAGGTGACAGGGACAGAATGATACAGTGTGGAAACAGGCCCTTCAGCCCAACTTGCCCACACCGGACAACAATGTCCCAGCTACACTAGTCCCACCTACCTGTGTTTGGTCCATATCGCTCTAAACCTGTCCTATCCATGTACATGTCTAACTGTTTCTTAAACTCTGGAATAGTCCCAGCCTCAACTATCTCCTCTAGCAGCTTGTTCCATGCACCCACACCCTCTATGTGAAAAATGGGGGGGGGTTTGAGGGGGAGTTGAGGTTGATTTTAAAGCCACTTAGAAAGGAATTGCTCCAAACATCAACACCTCGATTCCAAGTGCGATTAAAGAAACGTTGCCCATTTCTTCTCTCCAGAGATGCTGCCTGTCCTGCTGAGCTACTCCAGCATTTAGTGTCTATTTTCGCCGACGAATAAAAATGAAAGCTTAAAGCAACACAAACTTGGACAAGAAAGGCCCTTTTGGTGATTTTGGACGTAATTTAGTGTTAAAAACATATGACTTATTAAATATAAAATGTCACGTTCCAGGTGTACATATTTGACTAGAACAGCAACTGACAGGGATAATATGGCATTTAGTTTTGTACACGGCATTGTACTGTATATTAATATGCAGAAGAGCTTGTGATATTTTTGTTAATATATAACAAACTTTGTACTAATTGTAAATAAAAACTTTCATATGTTGTATGTTGGGATTTTCGCATAAGTCATTTCCCAATTTAGTTTAAGAAAGAACTGCAGATGCTGGAAAAATTGAAGGTAGACAAAAATGCTGGAGAAACTCAGCGGGTGAGGCAGCATCTGTGGAGAGAAGGAATGGGTGACGTTTCGGGTTGAGACCCTTCTTCAGACTGACTGGGGGGGGGGGGGGGGGGGGGGGGGGAGGGGGAAGAAGAAAGGAAGAAGGCCTCCCCTCCTCCCACATCAGTCTGAAGAAGGGTCTCGACCCCAAAAGTTACCCATTCCTTCTCTCCAGAGATGCTGCCTGTCTTGCTGAGTTACTCCAGCATTCTGTTACCCTGCTGTATCTGTATACCAAACGTGATATGGTCATTCAAGCAATGACAACAGTTTAAGAATAAGGAGTAAGCCATTTACAACGGAGACGAGGTAACATTTTTTCACACAGAGTTGTGAGTCTGGAATTCTCTGCCTCAGAGGGCGGTGGAGGCCGGTTCTCTGGATAATTTCAAGGGAGAGCTAGATAGGGCTCTTAAAGGTAGCGGAGTCAGGGGATATGGGGAGAAGGCAGGAACGGGGTACTGATTGGGGATGATCAGCCATGATCACATTGAATGGCGGTGCTGGCTGGAAGGGCCGAATGGCCTACTCCTGCACCTGTTGTCTATTGACCCCCCCAGTCATAAGTCAGTGACCCCAAACGTCGAGAAACAACTTTCTCTTCAGTTAAACAGTAAAAGAAGCACTTGAGACGAGAAAGTAATCAAAGTTATTTATAAGGACGAGTTATATTACAGTGGAATGGTCCGATGAGATTGATGCATTATCCAATAACATACACATGCAGGAGCTCGAGTCTCACTATAGATCCAACTCATCTCCCTCCATCCATTCACGGGTCACAATCCAAGATGGCTCGTGCTTTTATGGTCACGAGGACTACCATGTTTCAGTGAGTAAAGAATGGAAGGAAATGGTTAAGGGTGTAAATAACGGCCTGTTTCAGAATAGCAAGGGTGACAATTCATAGAAACTAAAGTTAACGCTAACTCCTCAGCTGCTCACAACCCAGTGGCATTTCTTTGTATAACACAGAATTCCCCCTTTTTTTTTGCAGAGATAAAACCTAGATGACATACAATAGAACACCAAAGGTAGACAAAAGATGCTGGAGAAACTCAGCGGGTGAGACAGCATCTATGGAGCGAAGGAATAGGTGACGTTTCGGGTCGAAACCCTTCTTCAGACTGACGTGGGGGTTGGGAAGGGGCGGGAAGAAGAAAGGAAGAGGCGGAGACAGTGGGCTGTGGGAGAGCTAGGACCCTTCTTCAGACTGATGTGGGGGTGGGGGTGGGGTGCCCCCCCCCTCCCCCACCCCATCAGTCTGAAGAAGGGTCTCGACCCGAAACATCATCTATTCATTTGCTCCATAGATGCTGCCTCACCCGCTGAGTTGCTCCAGCATTTTTGTCTACCTTCGATTTTTCCAGCATCTGCAGTTCCTTCTTAAACAATGTGAAGCCAAATCATTTAAAAAAAACAGATCGGTCAAACCCAGACCAGAATTCAAGTTTCCCCCTTTTCCCTGCGTTCCTCTCAAGCCAAACCCTCAAAACACATTCTATTGTTACCCCAGCACTTCTCTTTTGTAAACCAGCATCTGCTGTTCCTGAAGAGTCTGGAGAAGGCTCAACCAGAAACGTCACCCATTCCTCTCTCCACAGATGCTGCCTGACCCGCTGAGTTACTCCAGCACTCGTGTGAAACGTCACCTATCCATGTTCCCCACAAATGCTGCCTGACCCGCTGAGTTACTCCAGCACTCGTGTGAAACGTCACCTATCCATGTTCCCCACAGATGCTGCCTGACCCGCTGAGTTATGGTGCAGGAGCATCTATGGAGCGAAGGAAATAGGCAACGTTTCGGGCCGAAACCTTTCTGGAAATAGGCAACGTTTCGTGCCGAAACCCTTCTGGAAATAGGCAACGTTTCGGGCCGAAACCCAGACCCGCTGAGTTCGACCGTGTGAAACGTTACCTATTTCCTTGTTCTCCACAGATGCTGCCTGCACCCACTGAGTTACTCCAGCACTCTGTGAAACGTCCCCTATCCATGTTCCCCACAGATTCTGCCTGACCCGCTGAGTTACTCCAGCACTCTGTGTCTATTTTGTTTTAAACATCATATTGTGTCCAAATCTACATCTAAACTATTTGAAATAAGATTGCCCGTTGCTGCAATTGGTCTCATTTTGAGGATCAAGACTTTGGGGCCTGTCCCACTTGGGAGTTATTTGTGTGTCATCATTTACACGTCACAACGCGGGCGTTGTGGCGTGCATTACGCACGCATGGTGCGTGGTGCCGTAGACAGCGGCGAGCGGTCGCATGCAGCGTCCCTGCATGATGCGCAAATGACTCCCAAGTGGGACAGGCCCTTTTGACTCCGCTTTCGGTTCTTGGAATGAGAGTGGATGCCTTCAAAACAAAGGCATCTTTCTCCAAACAAACTTGAAGCAGGCACGTTAGATTTCTGGGGGGGAAACGAGAGGGGAAGTTACCACACACATCTCCCTCTTAGCTATCATTTAGTTGACTAGGAATCAAGCAGCAGAAAATGGTACAGGCGAGAGGGGAAAATGGTCACAATCACTGCCGTCTGGTGATCAACATGCACACTTGTACATCCCTTCTTCCCTGCCCCCCCTCACAGGGATTCTCCCAACCGTTGCCATTCACCTCCACCTTCTGCACAGACTGAAATAGAATTCATTGTAGAAATGATGTCAAAGCAGCTCGCAAAATTCAACTCCTAAACTCAAACACAAAGATGCAGAGTGCTGGGAGTCAGGCAACTGTGGAGAACATGGATAGGTGACGTTTCACAGGGTGCTGGAGTAACTCAGCGGGGCAGGCAGCATCTGTGGAGAACATGGATAGGTGACGTTTCACAGAGTGCTGGAGTAACTCAGCGGGTCAGGCAGCATCTGTGGAGAACATGGATAGGTGACGTCTTCACAGAGTGACGTTTCACAGAGTGCTGGAGTAACTCAGCGGGTCAGGCAGCATCTGTGGAGAACATGGATAGGTGACGTTTCACAGAGTGCTGGAGTAACTCAGCGGGTCAGGCAGCATCTGTGGAGAGCATGGATAGGTGACGTTTCACAGTGTGCTGGAGTAACCCAGCGGGTCGGGCAGCATCTGTGGAGAACATGGATAGGTGACGTTTCACAGTGCTGGAGTAACTCAGCGGGAGTGCATCTGGAGTAACTCACGTTTCACAGGGAGTCAGGCAGCATCTGTGGAGAACATGGATAGGTGACGTTTCACAGAGTGCTGGAGTAACTCAGCGGGTCAGGCAGCATCTGTGGAGAACATGGATAGGTGACGTTTCACAGAGTGCTGGAGTAACTCAGCGGGTCAGGCAGCATCTGTGGAGAACATGGATAGGTGACGTTTCGGGTCGGGACACTTACTTGATCTGAAGAAGGGTATGAACATTCTCTAATTTTAAGGTATTTACAAACCCTCCGACTGTTGCCCCACAGCTCTCTGTCCTTTCCCCCTCTCCCTCCCTCCCCCATGCCCCACCTAGACTCACACCTATATCCCCCTTCCACCAACATTCCTTCCTCTGGCTTCACAATTGGCAACTGTTCGGACTTTCAGTCTGAAGCAGGTGTACCGACCCGAACCGTCACGCATCCAAAGATGTTACGTGAGCCGCTGAGTTACTCCAGCACTCTGTGTCTGTCTGTGTTGTCCACTCATGTCTGGTTGGACAGGTTCAGCAAGGAGTGGCTGGAGGTCCATTCACCTGTGAGACTAGTCTAGCCGCCTGCCCGGGTAGTTTACACTGCTGCTCGGCAAGGACTTGGAGTTGATGCACTTCTAAAACAAGGCTGTACCACCAGCGCAGTTGAACCAACATTTGCTCTCCACCCTTGCTAACAAAAACCCGGCAGGCAGCCCCCAACAGCAGGGACCTGCACAACTGCTGAGGCGGGCATCAGGAGGAGGCAATTCTCCAGGCAGATCCACCACAGGCCGCCCTTCATGCAAGTCGACCAGAGACCTTCACAGTTAAGACTCAACAGCAAAGTCGTCACCCCGTGCAACTGGATCAGAGCCCAGAGTCGGGGAGTAATGAGAACATAACCAGGGGATAGATGGATAGATAGATGGATAGCAGCTTGCAAAGACCACATCCACAAGGTTGCGGAGAAACATGCCTCAGTCGTGATACAAACCGGAGAGCAAGAGTAAAACAACTTATCGACAGCGGGGGGAACTATTTTGGCCGTGAGCAAAAAGCAGGGCAATTTGTGCAGAATGGTGATTTGTTATAAATTCTTGAAATTAAACAAATTGTCGTGCGAGATGTCCGAAAAGCAGCCGGTCTAGAGAGTGAACAAAGTTCCGACATCCCGACAACTCTTGGTACCAATCGACCTGGCGGCAAACACCAGAGTAGATGAGTGGTTTACACAGAGCAATAATTTACTGTTTACATTGATGCTATGGGGAGGGACAACTCCTCACTGGTATACATGTAGGAGCTATACGGCATACAGGATACAGCTCTTTCTGATTTATACAGAACAAACCGGGAGCCTATTTCACTGACGTCCCCACGAAAGGCCCGATCACATTTTCCTCTTCCCAGCCCCCGCTACAGAACAAGAGGCGTTGAGACAGAGCGAGGGAGAGAGAGAGAGGGAGAGAGAGGGAGAGAGCCATCACGTCTTGTTCAGGGTCCACAGTGGGTCGAGCTGGCTGAGCGGGTCCTCGCCTGTGGTAGGCGTCTGGAGACCTTGCCCGTTGTTCTGGTGCTGGAGGAAGTTGTGCTTGCTGATCTTCTGCCTGTTGCGGGGGTTGGTGTCCAGAGTGAAGGCTTCTGCGGTGAGGGAGGCGAGGAGGTCGAGGGAGGCCGCCTTGCTCTCTGCCTCGGTCTCCGTGTGGGTGTGGTTGGCGGCGCTGGGCGTGTGGGTGGTCCCGCTTGTGTCCAGGGCCTGGCTGGGTTGGCCGGTGTCCAGGGTGGTCTCGGCCGGCAGCGGTGGTGAAGGCGGTTCCTCCACAGCTCGGGGGGCCTTGATGGGCGGGTCCTGCTGGAGGATGGGAGGGGGGTCGGGCACTGGCTCCAGGGGGGGCAGTGGGCCGGCCCTGCCCTCGCCAGCGCCCCCGGCACATGCCCTGATACTCAGCTTGGCAATGGTGGCTTGAATGGAGCTGATGGGCAGGTCACCGCCCAGCACTAAGTCCTGCAGTTCTTGCCGACTGTAACTCTGCAGGGCACACACAAACACACAGTCAACACATGTCTGGAGGCATATGGACCAAGCGCAGGCAGGTGGGACTACTGTAGCTGGGACATGTTGGCCGGTGTGGGCAAGTTGGGCCGAAGGGCCTGTTTCCACACTGTATCACTCTGTGACTTCATGTTGCAGTTGTATAAGACGTTGGTGAGACCACATTTAGAATATTGTGTTCAGTTCTGGGCACCATGTTATAGGAAAGATATTGTCAAGCTTGAAAGGGTTCAGAAAAGATTTACGAGGATGTTGCCAGGACTAGAGGGTGTGAGCTATAGGGAGAGGTTGAGTAGGCTGGGTCTCTATTCCATGGAGTGCAGGAGGATGAGGGGTGATCTTATAGAGGTGTATAAAATCATGAGAGGAATAGATCGGGTAGACACACACAGTCTCTTGCCCAGAGTAGGGGAATCGAGGACCAGAGGACATAGGTTCAAGGTGAAGGGAAACAGATTTAATAAGAATCTGAGGGGTAACTTTTTCACACAGAGGGTGGTGGGTGTATGGAACAAGCTGCCAGAGGAGGTAGTTGAGGCTGGGACTATCCCATCATTTAAGAAACAGTTAGACAGGTATTTGGATAGGACAGGTTTGGAGGGATATGGACCAAACGCAGGCAGGTGGGACTAGTGTAGCTGGGACACGTTGGCCACTGTGAGCAAGATGGGCTTGTTTCCACACTGTAACACTCTATGAAGGGCCTGTTTCCACACTGTATCCATGAAGAGCCTGCTTCCACACAGTTTAACTCGATTACTCTATAACTGCAAACAAGGTCCATTTCAGACGAACACATTGAACAGATCAACGCTGCATATTTACGACTGTTAATTGCATAATTCCAGGAAGGATGTGGAGGCTTTGGAGACGGTGCGGAGGAGGTGTATCAGAATGATGCTAGGATTAGAGAGTATTGGGTAACCTAGAGAGGTTGGACAAGACTTGAATGGGTTCGCTAAAGATAAGGACACAAAATGCCGCAGTAACTCAGCGGGACAGGCAGCCTCTCCGGAGAGAAGGAACATTCAGAGCCGGCACGGATGACCAGGGAAAGGCAGAGCCCACAATGGTCCATTGTTGGCTGTGGAAGAGGTGATAACAAACAGTGAAACTAGCAGGACGGCTAGGACGGGGGAGGGGCGGAGGGGCGGAGAGAGAGAGAGTTGCTCGAAGGGCTACTTGAAGTTAGAGAAGTCATTGTTCATACCGCTGGGGTGTAAGCTACCCAAGTGAAATACGAGGTGCTGTTCCTCCAATTTATGCTGGGGCTCACTCTGACAATGGAGGAGGCCCAGGACAGAAAGGTCAGGGTGGGAATGGGAGGGGGAGCACACTTTTTTGCTGTTGTTTAGATTAGATTAGATTCAACTTCATTGTCGTTGTGCAGAGTACAAGTACAGAGCCAACAAAATGCTTTTTCACCATACAGACATACGAATTAAAAAAATAACACACAACACGATAGTCTATGGGTTTTACAACATGCTCCGTGTACATATTCTGTTGTACGGCAGCAAGTGAGAATGTCATTGTCCTATCTGGGACATGAGACGATCGATAAACCACTCGAGACTAGTTTTGGAGATGGAGGGGAGAGTTGATTGAAGTTACGAGGCGTAGGTATGGGGGGGGCAGTCGGTAATGCTATACCTCAGGGTGGAAATTTCAAAGACAAGAGGGCATAGCTTTATGGTGAAGGGGGCTCAGTTTAAAGGAAACAACACCAATTCCTTCGCTCCATAGATGCTGCCTGACCCGCCGAGTTACTCCAGCATTTTTGTCCACCTATAGGATAGTGTTAGTGTGCGGGGGTCGCTGGTCGGTGTGGACTCGGTGGGCCTGGGGGCCTGTACCTCTAAACTACAATAAATACAATCAAGCCAAACTCTAGCACAATAGGCAGAGTAAAGGGGAAAGATACAGAGTGCAGAATATAGTTCTCAGTAGCGGTTCTCGAAAGGGTTTCTAGACAGGCAGGAAGTGGGTGCAAGGCATTAATCATTTAACGGGGATGTGTTTTACACAGAGGGTGGTGGGTGCCTGCAACGCGCTGCCAGGGGTGGGTGGTGGAGGCTGGTACCATAGTGGTGTTTAAGAAGCTGTTACACAGATGTACATGGAATAAAAGGAAAGAGTTAATGGGAACCAGATGAGTATTTTTTTTTTTTTTTTGTTTTTACACACACACAGAGGGTGGTGGGTGCATGGAACGAGCTGCCGGAGGAGGTAGTTGAGTCTGGGACCATCGCAGTGTTTTAGAAACATTTGGACAGGTAGGACAGATTTAGAGGGATATGGGGCAGGCAAAGTGATTAGTTTAGCTTGGCATGATATTTGGCACGGACATTGTGGGCTGAAGGGCCTGTTTGTGTGCTGTACTGTTCCATGTTTGCTCTTCCTCAGGGGAGAGGAGTTAAAGCAGCTTCAGAGACAAGATGTGAGAAGGCACATGTGAGGACAGTTGTGGCGTGTCCCAATTGAGTTCAGTTCAGTCTAGTTTATTGTCCCGTGTACCGAGGTCCAGTGAAAAGCATTTGTTGCGCGCTAACCAGTCAGCGGAAAGACAACACATGATTACAATCGCGCCGTCCACAGTGTGCGGATAGATTTAAAAGAATGGAGCGCTGGTGATGAGCGATTGCAGATACACTTCTGTCACCAGAGCGCAAAGAGTCGTCTGAGTTGGGCACCATCTTGTATCTTAACGGAGTCAAGGGATAAGGGGAGAAAGTAGGATTCTGGATGATCACATTGAACGGGCAGAATGGTCTACTCCTGCACTTATTTCCTATCTTCCTATCTTGGTTTCTGAACTATTCCTCGTACACAGTTAAAACTTGGAATGGTTTAGTGATACAGCGTGGAAGCAGGCCCTTCGGCCCATCGAGACCATGCCGACCAATGATCGCCCGTACACTAGTTCTATGTTATCCCAATTTCGCATGATACACACTAGGGGCAATTTACAGAAACCAATTAACCTGCAAACCCGCACGTCTTTGGAGTGTGGGAGGAAGCTAGAGCACCCGGAGAAAACCCACGCAGGTCACGGGGAGAACGTGCAAACTCTGTACAGACAGCACCCGTAGTCAGGATGAAACCCCGGTTGAGGCAGCGGCTCTCCCGCTGCGCCACCGTGACACCACAGGTTCTGTTCTGGTGACACAATGCAGTTGGCTCCATAATTTCAAGGGTAGACACAAGATGCTGGGGTAACTCAGCGGGACAGGCAGCATCTCTGGAGACAAGGAATGGGTGACACTTCGGGTCGAGACCCTTCTTCAGACTGATGCTTCATAATTACAATACGTGGTGCAGCAGCGTTAACAATTAGTAAACACTACAAATACCTTTTGAGATGAACAGGTGGGTGCCTTGGTGGACAGGTTGGTGGCAACTCCATGCCTCAGTAGAACCTGCTCCACATGTTTCAGGATGGCTTCATAGCAGTACTTCAGTTGGAGCTACAGAGGGGAAGACACAAAGCATTGGCCATTATAACAAGAGGAGTATAGACAATAGGTGCAGGAGTAGGCCATTCGGCCCTTCCAGCCAGACTGCTATTCAATGTGATCATGGCTGATCATCCCCAATCAGTATAGGAGCAAAGAGGTCCATCTGCAGTTGTACAGGGCCATAGTGAGACCACACCTTGAGTGCAGTTTTGGTCCCCTAATTTGAGGAAGGACATTCTTGTTATTGAGGGATTGCAGCATAGGTTTACAAGGTTAATTCCCGGGATGGCGGGACTGTCATATGTTGATAGAATGGAGCAGCTGGGCTTGTACACTCTGGAGTTTAGAAGGATGAGAGGGAATCTTATTGAAACATATAAGATTATTAAGGGTTTGGACACGCTAGAGGCAGGAAACATGTTCCCGATGTTGGGGGAGTCCAGAACCAGGGGGTCACAGTTTAAGAATAAGAGGTAAGCCATTTAGAACGGAGATGAGGAAACACTTTTTCTCACAGAGAGTGGTGAGTCTGTTGAATTCTCTGCCTCAGAGGGCAGTGGAGGCCGGTTCTCTGGATACTTTCAAGAGAGAGCTAGATAGGGCTCTTAAAGATAGCGGAGTCAGGGGATATGGAGAGAAGGCAGGAACAGGGTACTGATTGGGGATGATCAGCCATGATCACATTGAATGGCGGTGCTGGCTCGAAGGGCCGAATGGCCTACTCCTGCACCTATTATCTATTATGATGCTTTGGCTAAGGACTCTTCTTGGAGTCATAGACAATAGGTGCAGCAGTAGGCCATTCGGCCCTTTGAGCCAGCACCGCCATTCGATATGTTCATGCCTGATCATCTAAAATCAGTACCCCGTTCCTGCTTTCTCCCCATATCCCTTGATTCCGTTAGCCCTAAGAACTAAATCTAACTCTCTCTTGAAAACATCCAGTGAATCGGCCACCACTGCCTTCTGTGGCAGAGAATTCCACAGATTCACAACTCTGTGGGTAACATTCTTCAGTCAGTGTCTGCAGTTCCTCGTCCCTGGAGAACATTCGGAGAGGATGTGAATAGCGTAGATGAGACAATGCTAGAACTGAGTGGCGTGCCATTGTCTCCTGTAAATACTGTACAGCGGAGCGTGCCCAGGACCGCTCGAGTTTTACACAGGACGCAGCCAAGAGCAAAGCCTTGCATTCTCACCATGTACCAATAGATCCTACGTAGATGTACAAAGAGGAATAGGTCGGGTAGATGCACACCGGCTCTGACACAGAGTAGGAGGATCGAGAACCAGGGCACAGGTTTAATGTGGGAAAGATTTAATAGGAACCTTAGGGGCAAACGGTGGTGGGTGTATAGAATAGGCTGCCGGACGAGGCTTTAAGAAACGTTTAGACAGGTTTAGAGGGAGAGCTTTCAAGAGAGAGCTAGATAGGGCTCTTAAAAATAGCGGAGTCAGGGGATATGGGGAGAAGGCAGGAACGGGGTACTGATTGTGGATGATCAGCCATGATCACATTGAATGGCGGTGCTGGTACGAAGGGCCGAATGGCCTACTCCTGCACCTATTGTTTATGTCTATTGAGGGATATGGGCCAGACACAGGCAGATGGGATTAGCGTAGATGGGACATGTTGGTCGGCGTGGGCAAGTCAGCCTGTTTCCGTGCTGTGTTACTTCATGGCTCCCAGTACCATTGCTCATTTCCAGAACTCACCAGGAGTGCTGCAAGATCTCGCATCGCTCGATAATGTCCATCTCTTTTGGGTGTGGCAAGAATGTGTTCCCCACTGTCTCACACTGTCTTATAGACAATAGACAATAGGTGCAGGAGGAGGCCATTTGGCCCTTCGAGCCAGCACCGCCATTCAATGTGATCATGGCTGATCATCCCCAATCAGTACCCCGTTCCTGCCTTCTCCCCATATCCCCTGACTCCGCTATCTTTAAAAGCCCTATCTAGCTCTCTCTTGAAAGCATCCAGAGAACCTGCCTCAACCAGTGAATTCCACAGACTCACCACTCTCTGTGTGAAAAAGTGTTTCCTCGTCTCCGTTCTAAATGGCATACCCCTTATTCTTAAACTGTGGCCCCTGGTTCTGGACTCCCCCAACATCGGGAACATGTTTCCTGCCTCTAGCGTGTCCAAGCCCTTAACAATCTTATATGTTTCAATGAGATTCCCTCTCACATCCTTCTAAACTCCAGAGTGTACAAGCCCAGCCGCTCCATTCTCTCAGCAGATGACAGTCCCGCCATCCCGGGAATTAACCTGGTGAACCTACGCTGTACTCCCTCAATAGCAAGAATGTCCTTCCTCAAATTAGGGGACCAAAACTGCACACAATACTCCAGGTGTGATCTCACTAAGGGCTCTGTACAACTGCAGAAGGACCTCTTTGCTCCTATATTCGATTTGTCTTGTTATAAAGGCTTGCACCGTGTGTGTGTGTGTCCCACTGTCTCACCATGTGTTGCACCGTGTGTGTGTGTGTGTGTGTGTCACTGTCTCCCTCTGTGTTGCACCGTGTGAGTGGGTGTGTGTCTCTGCCTACTGTCTTGCACCGTGTGTGTGTGTGTGTGTCACTGTCTCCCCCTGTGTTGCACCGTGTGTGTGTGTGTCACTGTCTCCCCCTGTGTTGCACCGTGTGTGTGTGTGTGTGTGTGTGTGTCACTGTCTCCCCCTATGTTGCACCGTGTGTGTGTGTGTCACTGTCTCCCCCTGTGTTGCACCGTGTGTGTGGTGTGTGTGTGTCTGTGTGTGTTGCACCGTGTGTGTGTGTGTCACTGTCTCCCCCTGTGTTGCACCGTTGTGTGTGTGTGTGTCACTGTCTCCCCCTGTGTGCACCGTGTGTGTGTGTGTGTGTCACTGTCTCCCCGTGTGTGTGTGTGTGTGTGTGTGTCACACTGTGTGTGTATGTGTTGTGTGTGAGCGAGACTCTCTCTGTTCGACTGTCTCCCCCTGTGTTGCACCGTGTGTGTGTGTGTGTGTGTGTGTGTCACTGTCTCCCCCTGTGTTGCACCGTGTGTGTGTGTGTGTGTGTGTGTGTGTGTGTGTGTGCCCCACTGCCTCACCTTGTCGTGCAGCATGTGTTTGCGCTGCTGCCTCATGTTCCTGACGATGCGCGGCAGATCGGGGATGCCGTTGCCAGCTTCGACTTCCTGCACCGCTGCGTAAACCAGGCAGAAGGCTCCTGTTCTCCTCACTCCGGAACTGAAACAGTTGAACGGGTCTTTTACCATCTGATGCACCAATGTACAGCGAGACCCACTCTTTGCGCACACACACACACACACAGGAGATTATTTGCCGTACACAAGTACACTAATGGGCCTGTCCCACTTACGCGACTTTTTCGGCGACTGCCTGCACCCGTCATAGGTCCTCGCAGGTCGCTGAAAATGTTCAACATGTTGGAAATCCAGATTTTCCACAAATCCAGAAAATACGACTCTTTGGGCGACTACTCACGACCGTACAGGCTTCACCCCGCGACGTGTCGCCTGTACGGTCGTGAGTCGTCTCCTCAGTCGTAGCGTCTTTCTGGTCGCCGCTGGATTTCCAACACGTTGAACATTTTCGACCTGCAACGACCTATGACGGGTGCCGGCAGTCACCGAAAAAGTTGCGTAAGTGGGACACAAGTGGCTACAAGTACGTCACGCACAGAAACAGCCCTCTGAGTCTTTAGTTTAGACTACAGCGTGGAATCAGGCCCTTCGGCCCACTGAGTCCACACTACCAGCGATCCCCACACACTAACACTATCCTAAACACGGGCCAATTTACTGGATCTGATGTAGAACGCTGAAAAGCTCTAGGTAGAGCATTACTCAGCACTGGACAACATTATACTCGACAATTGTTACATTTACACCAAGCCAATTAACCTACAAACCCGCACGTCTTTGGAGTGTGGGAGGAAACCGAAGATCTCGGAAAAAAACCCATGCAGGTCACGGGGAGAACGTACAAACTCCATACAGACAGCACCCGTAGTCGGGATGGAACCCGGGTCTCTGGCGCTGCATCTTGCTGTGAGGCAGCAACTCTACCGCTGCGCCACCGTGACTGCTTTACCATTACAATTTTAACTAACTAACCTACAAACCTGTACGTGTTCAGAAAGGACGAATGAGGGCCATGATAATCCTGTGAATCACCAGCCCTTGCATGGGAGTGACACTGACATCTACACTTTGAGATGAGAGATTGCATAATACTACACATAGTATTGGGCGGCAGCGGGTAGGGCCGCTGCCTCACAGCGTCAGAGACCCGGGTTCCATCCCGACTACGTGTGCTGTCTGTACGGAGTCCACACGTTCTCCCAGTGACCTGCGTGGGTTTTCTCAGAGATCTTCGGTTTCCTCCCACACTCCAAAGACGTGCAGGTTTGTAGGAAAGAACTGGAGACGCTGGTTTAAACTGGAGACAAAAAGCTTCAGAATGAAGGTCTGAAGAAGGGTCTCGACCCAAAACTGTCACCCATTCCTTCTCTCCAGAGATGCTGCCTGTCCCGCTGAGTTACTCCAGCAGTTTGTGTCTATCTTCAGTTTAAACCAGCAACTGCAGTTCCTTCTCACACAACTTAACCACTTCACCGTGTTCCCATTTGTTAAACAGATTTCACAACTGTGTTACTTTCCCCATGACTTCACCATGAGTGGAATAGATCGGGTAGATGCACAGTCTCTTGCCCAGAGTGGGGAGGTCGAGGACCAGAGGACGTAGGTTCAAGGTGAAAGGGGAAAATATTTAATAGGGGTAACTTTTCCACACAGACGGTGATGGGTGTATGGAACAAGCTGCCAGAGGAGGTAGTTGATGCTGGGACTATCCCATCGTTTAAGAAACAGTTAGACAGGTACATGGATAGGACAGGTTTGGAGGGATATGGACCAAGCGCTGGCAGGTGGGGATTAGTGTAGCTGGGACATGTAGGCCGGTGTGGGCAAGTTGGGCGGAAGGGCCTGTTTCCACGCTGTATGACTCCATGACTCCAGACTATGAGCAGTTACGTTCCTGGTGAATACTCGACACAAGCACACATCCTTGCTGCGAGTTTGGAGATCACGTTACCTGCAGTGGACAACGACAGGTGTGTGTAGTGGACGCTGGTGCAGGTAATGTCCGTGCACTTCTTGGATAAAACGCAACAGGTGACTTTTACTCTCCGGCAAACCCCTGCGGTAAAAAGGTCACATGGTTACACACATGAAATGAAGATTTTATTCCAGTAACGTGGCAAATACAGGAGCAGGAGATTCTCACGCATTGTGGGCCCACCACTGTTTATCCAGCAACTGCTGGTCCGCCACGCTTTCATTAGTTTAGTCTAGTTTAGCGATACAGCGCGGAAACAGGCCCTTCAGCCTACCAAGTCCACGCCGACCAGCGATCCCCGTACACTAACATTATCCCACGCACACTCCAGGGACAATTTACATTTATGCATTTATAATTAACCTACAAACCCGCATGTCTTTGTGGAGTGTGGGAGGGTAGCAGAGTTAAGGGATAAGGGGAGAAGGCAGGAACGGGGTACTGATTGTGGATGATCAGCCATGGTCACATTGAATGGCGATGCTGGCTCGAAGGGCCGAATGGCCTACTTCTGCACCTATTGTCTATTGAAACCGAAGATCTCGAGAGAAAACCCACGCAGGTTAAAGGGAGAATGTGCAAACTCCATACAGACAGCACCCGTAGTCGGGATGGAACCCGGGTCTCACCATCGCTAATTTTGCCAGCCGGTATCTCGGCTCCACCAAGGTCGTGACAATAAACTAAACTGAACTGATTATTGTTTAAGAAAGAACTGCAGATGCTGGAAAAATCGAAGGTGGACAAAAATGCTGGAGAAACTCAGCGGGTGAGGCAGCATCTGTGGAGCGAAGGAATAGGCGACGTTTCTGGTCGAGACCCTTCTTCAAACAGATGTGGGGGTGGGGGGAAGAAAGGATGAGGTGGAGACAGTGGGCTGTGGGAGAGCTGGGAAGGGGGAGGGGAAGTAGGGAGAAAGCAAGGACTACCTGAAATTGGAGGTCAACACATTTATCCACATTAAACTTCATCTGCCATGCATCTGCCCACTCCCCCAACCTGTCCAAGTCACCCTGCACTCTCATAGCATCTTCCTCACAGTTCACACTGCCACCCAGTCAATGTTCATACCGCTGGGGTGTAAATGACCCAAGCGAAATATGAGGTGCTGCTCCTCCAATTTACAGTGGGACTCACTCTGGCCATGGAAGGAGGCCCAGGACAGAAAGGTCGGATTGGGAATGGGAGGGGGAGTTGAAGTGCTGAGCCACCGGGAGATCAGGTTGGTTACTGAAATCTCTTTTCAACTTCCAAAGAACCCACTTGACCAACACCCAGCCACCAAGCACCAGTGGTCCCATCTTGATTGTAGGAAGCTAGGAAGCAGCAACTGCTTCTTGCCCTCTGTGATGCTGCTTCTCAACCACCCTTCCACAAGGGCCCATTTCTCAGTCGCACGTGAACTCAATATTTTTCCAGCCCAGCCTGTAATATGGGGACCCAGAATGGAGAACTGCAGTAAAAAAAACATTACTCGTATGGTTAAGATCGACACAAAATGCTGGAGTATCTCAGTGAGGCAGGCGGCATCTCTGGAGAGAAGGAATGGGTGATAATAGACAATAGACAATAGGTACAGGAGTAGGCCATTTGGCCCTTCGAGCCATTCAATGTGATCATGGCTGATCATCCCCAATCAGTACCCCGTTCCTGCCTTCTCCGCATATCCTCTAACTCCGCTATCTTTAAGAGCCCTATCTAGCTCACTCTTGAAAGTATCCAGAGATCCGGGCTCCACCGCCCTCTGAGGCAGAGAATTCCACAGACTCACCACTCTCTGTGAGAAAAAGTGTCTCCTCGTCTCCGTTCTAAATGGCCAACCCCTTATTCTTAAACAGTGGCCCCTGGTTCTGGACTCCCCCAACATCGTTTCTATGTTTCTATTAGTAATGGCTACACCAGTACACCAATGACCCCATGGACGTCCCTGGCCAGGACCTGCCCTGAAAGAGGTGGACAACCCTCAACTGCTTGAGGACGGGCGTCGGACGCTACGGAGTAGCGATGTAGAGGTGGGGCCTCGTGGACAGTGAGCGCCTCCTGCCAGTGTGGGGACCCAACACAGACAGTGGAGCACATGGTCACCAGTTGCCCCAAACACCGGTTGGCCACCGAATGGTGAACGAGGTCTGATTGACCTGGACGATGACACGTTGGCCTGGCTCGTCTCAACGGAGCTGCAGGTCTAAAAGACACACGACAGAAGAAGAAGAAGTCATTATATAAGAACGTGAACTCACAGCTCAGGCCACGAGGTAAACTGCAGGTGGATGATGGTGCGTTTGAGGCTCTGGTCTCTGTACTGGAGCCCGATCATGCGCTCCACGTGGGTCTGCGTGATCTTCTGCGTGGTCAGCGTGAGGGTGATGGGTCCGTGCGCGATCTGCTGCCCCCGCTCCGTCGGGAAGTAACGCAGCACCTTTTGCTGCAACAGCGAGAGTGAAGAACACACAGCGTCACCAAACCACATCTACACCAGCAACCAGGGGTAGAATCAGGCCATTCGACCCCATCAAGTCAAATTCATCATTCAATCTTGGCTGATCCATCTCTCCCTCCTAACCCCATTCTCCCGCCCGTTTCCTACCACGCTCCAAAGACGTGCATCTTTGTAGCTCATCTTAGGGCTCATAAAAATAGCAGTCAGGGGATATGGGGAGAAGGCAGGAACGGGGTGCTGATTGGGGATGATCAGCCATGATCACTGTCTCTTGTCTAAAATAGTCTAATAGGTGACCTTTAGGGTCCCGACCCCAAACCTCACTTAGGATAATGCTAATGTACGGGGTGATCGCCGGTCGGAGCAGACTCGGTGGGCTGAAGGGGCTGGTCCCCGCCCTATATTGAAACATAGACAATAGGTGCAGGAGGAGGCCATTCGGCCCTTCGAGCCAGCACCGCCATTCATGTATTGTCTTTCCGCTGACCTGATGGCACGCAACAAAAGTTTTTCACTGTACCTCGGCACACGTGACAATAAAGCACTGAGGTGAGGAAAAACGCTTTCACCCAGAGAATCTGTGGAAATCTCTGGCAGTGGAGGCCAATTCACTGGATGTTTTCAAGAGAGTTAAATTTAGCTCTGAGGGCTAATGGAATCAAGGGATATGGGGAGAAAGCAGGAACGGGGAACTGATTTTGCATGATCAGCCATGATCAAATTGAATGGCAGTGCTGGCTCAAAGGGCCGAATGGCCTTGTCCTGCACCTATTTTCTATGTTTCGCTGAGAGAATGGACCAGCTGGGGCTTGTACACTCTGGAGTTTAGAAGGATGAAGGGAATCTCATTGAAACATATAAGATTGTTAAGGGCTTGGACACGCTAGAGGCGGGAAACATGTTCCCGATGTTGGGGGAGTCCAGAACCAGGGGCCACAGTTTAAGAATAAGGGGTAAGCCGTGTAGAACGGAGACGAGGAGACACTTTTTCTCACAGAGAGTGGTGAGTCTGTGGAGGCCGGATCTCTGGTTGTTTTCAAGAAAGAGCTAGATAGGGCTCTTAAAAATAGTGGAGGATATGGGGAGAAGGCAGGACTGGGGTACTGATTGGGGATGATCAGCCACGATCACATTGAATGGCGGAGCTGGCTAATAGGGCCGAATGGCCTCGTCCTGCACCTATTGTCTATGTTTCTATACTAAACTGAACAGGAGTGTCCACATCTATGGATGGGTAGACGTGGCCAATATCCTGTCCGTACCTTGTCGACCTCCTGCTCGGAGACAAGCATGACCACCAGCGAGACCTTCTGCTCGTAGATCATGAGCCAGAAGTCGGAGGCTGTTCCCAGGAGCGGGGCTTGTGTGGCGATGATCCTCGGGCAGTACGAGGACAAGTCCTCCACCATGCTGGCGTTGATGTAGTCGTCCTTGCCCGACTGGATCACGATCCTGTTCTTGTCGTACGGCATGATGTCCTGGTGCCGGTTCTTCATGGTGTAGCAGCGCGCAATGGCGATGGACAGCTGCCGAGCGTCCTTCTCCTGGGCGTCCTGCAGGTCAGGGTCACACACACAGGGTCACAAGGGGTCACAGGGTGACAAAGAGTGTGGAAACAGGCCCTTCGGCCCAACTTGCCCACACTGGCCAACATGTCCCACCTGCCTGCGCTTGGTCCACATCCCTCGAACTTGTCCTATCCATCTACCTGTCTGTTTCTTAAACAATGGGACAGTCCTAGCCTCAACTACCTCCTCCAGCAACTCGTTCCATACCCTCTGTGTGAAAAAGTTACCCCTCAGATTCCTTCCAAATCTTTCCCCCTTCACCTTAAACCTATGTCCTCTGGTCCTCGGTTCCCCTACTCTGGGCAAGAGACTCTGTGCATCTACCCGATCTATTCCTCTCATGATTTTATACATGATTCTAGATCACCCCTCATCCTACCTGCGCTCCAGGGATTGGAGTCCCAGCCTCCTCAACCTCTCCCTGTTGCTCACACCCTCAAGTCCTGGCAACATCCTTGTGAATCTCTGTAACAATTTCCAGCTTGTCAACATCTTTCCTATAACATGGTGCCCAGAACTGAACACAACTCGGGTAGATGCACAGAGTCTCTTGCCCAGAGTAAGGGATATCGAGGACCATAGGACATGGGTTTAAGGTAATGGGGAAAAGATTTAATAGGAATCAGAGGGGTCACTGAGGGTGGTGGGTGTATGGAACAAGCTGCTAGAGGAGGTAGTTGAGGCTGGGACTATCCCAATGTTTAAGAACCAGTTAGACAGGTACATGGATAGGACAGGTTTGAAGGGATATGGACCAAGGGCCTGTTTCCACACTGTATCACTGTCTGACTCTAATACTCTAAAGGTGGCCTAGCCAAGGTCTTGTACAACAGCTACATGACCTCCCACCAACTATACTCACTTGCAGGTCTTTCCATTTGCAGTCCAGCTCGGTCAAGCTTCCAAAGGAAGGTCTGTCGAGTGAGTCAACGATGACCTTGAAGCTCCCCAACTGGTTGAGCAGCATCTTGACGTGCTCGGGCTTCTCGTAGGGGTCCTGCTCGATGATCTGTATCCCCTTGGGCCTGTGTCCGTCCTTGGCGTCTGCCTTGGTGGGCAGGAGGAGGGGCTGCGTGACAGCGGTCTGGGCGCCGCCGTGCTGCCCGTCGGGGCTGGAGGACAGCAGGTCGTCGGTGGACGAGTTCTGCCGCTGGAAGGGGAGGTCGGAGCCGGGCTGCGTGGCCGCGGGCGCGAGGGTCTGCGACGGCCTCTGCTGGATGCCCGCCGGGCCGGGCATGGCGGTGGGCATCAGGGCCGCGGGGAGAGAGCCCGCCTGTCCTTGCGCCACCGGCGTTGGGGAAGGGGACGGGGTCGGGGGCAGAGAGGGGCCGGAACTGAACGGCTGCAGGGGGCCCGCGGAGGGTGGTCCGGGCGGGGCGGGCTGAGGGGCGGCCATGTGGCTGGGCAGAGGCACGGGTTGCAGCGCCACCATGTGGCCGGGGAGAGGCACGGGCTGGGGAGCGGCCATGTTGGGGAGCGGCACGGGCTGCGGCGCCACCATGTGGCCGGGGAGCGGCACGGGCTGGGGCGCGGCCATGTTGGGGAGCGGCACGGGCTGCGGCGCCACCATGTGGCCGGGGAGAGGCACGGGCTGGGGGGCAGCCATGTTGGGGAGCGGCACGGGCTGCGGCGCCACCATGTGGCCGGGGAGCGGCACGGGCTGGGGAGCGGCCATGTTGGGGAGCGGCACGGGCTGCGGCGCCACCATGTGGCCGGGGAGAGGCACGGGCTGGGGAGCGGCCATGTTGGGGAGCGGCACGGGCTGCAGGGCAGGGTGGAGGTGGGGCGTGAACGGCTGCTGGGGCGGGAGGCCAGGTGAGGCCGGCAGCAAGGACCTGGACTGAGCCTCGGTGGCAGTGGGCAGGGCGTGGCGCTGGGGAACCATGGGCGCTGGAATCTGCGGCTGCACTCCGGCCAGTGTTACGGGGAAGCCAGCGTTACCGGGGTGAGTGGGCGGATGGACGGGCTCTTGAGCGGGGTGCTGCTGGTACAGGTGAGGTCTCAGCTGCGGCTGCATCCCGTGCTGAGGGTGGACCTGAGGCTGTGGTGGGGGCATGTGTGCCGAGCTCTGAGCTCTGGGCTGGGGCTGGAAGGGCAGCCCGGTCTGGGGGTAGAAAGGCGCTTGGTAAGGTGGCTGGCTGATCATCACAGGCCTCATCTGACGCTGGTGGTCGGGATGGAGCGGGGCGGGGTGTGGGTACGCGTGCTGGGCTGGGGCTGGGAAAGGGGGCATGTTGGGGAAGCGGGGCTGGTACGGGTACTGGCAGACCACGCCTATACCGGACACGGGAGCGGCGGCGGGGAGCTGCCGGATGGCCGCCTCGTACACGGGCTGCCTGCCCACGGCCAGGCGAGGCTCCGGCGTGAAGCTGGAGATGGGAGTCTGCACGCTGTCCACGGTGGTGGTGGAGGGCCTGATGCCCAGGGCCGTCTGGGGCAGGGTCTGCACCCCGGGCATCTGCCCGCAGAACTGCCCTGGGTAGGCCAGGGTGGGCTCGGCGGGCGTGTGCAAGCCCGTGTTGCCATACGCAACTCCGGTGCTGTAAGGGTGACCCATCGACGGGGCAGCACAGATAGTGTTGGGGGGCAGATGTTGGGGCGAGGTCCCTCTGTGGGGGAAATGTCCAGATGTGAAGTGGGGCTGCGCCGGGACGGGGTCTCGGAGCCGGCCGGCCGCGGGGAAGGTCGGCGCTGGCGGAGGCGAGGAGGCGGACATGTTCTGCGGGAGGACGGGGCAGGAGACGGACGGGCCCATCCCGCCACTGGGGAGCCCGCAGCTGCCGCTGACTGAAGGCGGGCCCGAATGGCTGATTCCCGCCGCGTAGAGCGGTTGGGCCACGCCACCGGCGGACGCCGGCATCCGCGGACCCACGCCGCCGTGGTAATACATGGCCGCCGCGAACCGCTGGCCCGGCAACGGCGGCTGTAGAGGCGGGCTGGTGGTCCGAGCAGCAAAGTAAACATCCGGCCCCGAAAGCCTGGGCCTTGGGTACGCCGCAGGGTCAGCAGGATACGGCCCGTCGCCGGCCATCACCCCCAGGTGAGCAGCAAGGGAACTTGGCGGCAAGCTGGTCAACTCGTTGGGCAAGTCATTGTAGGGAAGGCCTGCGTTGAACGTCTGCATGTCCAAGTCTTCAATATTTGACATGGCTTCCAGCTCTGCATCAGAAGGTTTCTGTAGGGGTTTCGGGGCTGTGGGTCTTGGAGGTGCCTTCTTTCTCATCTCCCTGGAAAATATATATAAAAACAACATCAACTGACGATAATCTGATCTCTGTGAAGTTGTGAATCTATGGAATTCCCTGCCACAGAGGGCAGTGGAGGCCAAGTCACTGGATGGATTTAATGCAGAGTTTGATAGTGCACTAGGGGCTAGTGGAGTCGAGGGATATGGGGGAGAAAGCAGGCACGGGTTATTGATTGGGAACGATCAGCCATGATCACAATGAATGGCGGTGCTGGCTCGAAGGGCCGAATGGCCTCCTCCTGCACCTGTTTTCTGTGTTTCTATGGTAGACAAAAATGCTGGAGAAACTCATCGGTTGAGGCAGCCTCTATGGAGCGAAGGAATAGGTGACGTTTCGGGTCGAGACCCTTCTTCGGACAGGTCGCGGGGTACTCCACACTCTAACAATGGCAGTCCTGTTTTTCCTACATTATGCACGTAATTCTCATATTCAATAAGGACACAGAGTGCTGGAGTAACTCAGTAACTCAGCATGGATAGGTGACGTTTCAGAGTGCTGGAGCAGCATCTATGGAGAACATGGATAGGTGACGTTTCACAGAGTGCTGGAGTAACTCAGCGGGTCAGGATGCATCTGTGGAGAACATGGATAGGTGAGACGTTTCACAGAGTGCTGGAATAACTCAGCGGGTCAGGCAGCATCTGTGGAGAGTAGGAATCAGGGAGGTTTCAGGGCGAGACCCTTCTTCAGACTCCTGTACCTCAACTAAACTGTACCTCGATACACGTGAGGACAATAAACAAAATTAAACTGTGAGAGAAACAGGAAATCATCCTTACTGCTCTAGCAGCGCTTGTCTTTGTTCCTCCTGCAATTTGCAAATGTCCTTCATTTTATCCAGCAGCTTTGTTACTTTGTTTTCCAGATCGGCGTAAAATTCCTTTCCTTCCTGAGACTTCTTCATCAGGTCTTCGTAAGCTTCAAATGAAGTCACAAGCATCTGGGTAGCATCATTCCACCTGTGAGGGAGGACAGTTCATGTTGGCTTGGGTATTAAACCTCTCAATAGAGCCACACACACACACACACACACACCAAAGGGTTTGGACACGCTAGAGGCAGGAAACGTGTTCCCGATGTTTGGGGGAGTCCACAACCAGGGGCCACACAGTTTAAGAATAAGGGGTAAGCCATTTAGAAGGAGATGAGGAGACACTTTTTCACCCAGAGAGCTGTGAGCGTGGAATTCTCTGCCATAGAAGGTGGAGGCCGGTTCTCTGGATGCTTTCAAGAGAGAGTTAGATAGAACTCTTAAAGATAGCGGAGTCAGGGGATATGGGGAGAAGGCAGGAACTGGGTACTGATTGGGGATGATCAGCCATGATCACATTGAATGGCGGTGCTGGCTTGAAGGGCTGAATGGCCTCCTCCTGCACCTATTGTCTATTGTCACACAAACCATGTGGTGTATAACTTTGTAAGTGAGCTCTTTGTGGCAACTACTTGCATACCTAGGGGAGAAGGCAGGAGAATGGGGTTAGGAGGGAGAGATAGATCAGCCATGATTGATGGGCAGAGTAGACTTGATGGGCCGAGTAGACTTGCTCCTATCACCCGTGACTGGGTGGGCAGAAGGGCATGTTTCCGCGCTGTACCTCTAAAGTCTAAAGTCCAAAGCATCTTAATGAGCATGGTACACCATCCCCAACAGATACTCACTTCTGCTCTGCTTCAGTGAGAGCTTTCCTGACAGCAGCATACTTGACATTGGCATCAGTCAGGGCCTTCAGGATGTTTTCTTGGGCAGCCAGGTTTTGGTCAATGTAAACTTTCAGCTGGTCGTATTTCTTCAGTTGTTCTTCAAACAGCTTCTGCAATGACATTGGTTTTCAACACCACGATACAGGCTGTCTTGGTTACACTGTCATGAATGTTAGAAACATAGACAATACGTGCAGGAGTCGCCAGGCCATTCGGCCCTTCGAGCCAGCACCGCCATCCAATGTGATCATGGCTGATCATCTCCAATCCAGTACCCCGTTCCTGCTTTCTCCCCATATCCCTTGATTCCGTTAGCCCTACGAACTAAATCTTAAGGGCCTGTCCCACTTACGCGACTTTTTCCGGTGAGTTGCCGGCACCCGTCATAGGTCGTTGCGGGTCTCCGAAAATGTTCAACGCGTTGAAAATCCAGCGGCGACCAGAACAAGGTACGACTCTTTGGGCGACTACTCACGACCGTACAGGCTTCACCCCGCGACGTGTGGCCTGTACGGTCGTGAGTCGTCTCCTCAGTCGCCCAAAGAGTCGTAGCGTCTTTCTGGTCGCCGCTGGATTTTCAACATGTTGAACATTTTCGGCGACCTATGACGGGTGCCGGCAGTCGCCGAAAAAGTCGCGTAAGTGGGACAGGGCTCATGACGCTCTCTTGAAAACGTTAATTGCCTTTCCCTCCATTTTCCAAATCATTACAAGACTATTTTTTTTTAGGATGAAAGGTCACCCATGCCTCCTCCCCAGAGATGCTGCCTGTCCCGCTGAGTTACTCCAGCATTTGTGTCTACCTTTGACTTAAATCAGCGTCTGCAGTTCGATCCTACATATTTTTTTTATACTCTGACTCTGTTGGGCCAAACATGGACTGCTGTAGATGAGGCGTCTTAAGGGCCTGTGTCCCACTTAGCGATTTTTTTCGGCGACTGCTGGCGTCATATCAGTGTCGCTAAAAGATTTTGAACATTTCACAATCCAGCGGGGACAAAAAAATGTTGCAACGCTTGAAAATACACCGCGCGCCGTCATGCCGAAATAATCAGCAAGTGGGACAGGCCCTTTAGTCGGCATGGGCGGTTGGGCCTCCAATCCTGTTTACATGCATTATAACCCAATAACTCCAAGTGTAACAGTGCAAAGTGATATATTCTGCATCTGACGGTTTTCTCTTTGCACTCCCTCCTGCGTTTGCTTGACTGTGTTGTTGAAGTTGAGAGCCCACAACAGGGTAGATGCCAAGAGGCGTTTGCTTTTCCATATGAAGAGTTGTGGAGAAGGGGCAAATAACGTCTTAGGATATTGGGTCAGCCATTTATCAGGGCGGCACAGTGGCGCAGCCTTACAGCGCCAGGAATCCGAGTTTGATCCTGACTACGGGTGCCATCTGTGTGGAGTTTGCACGCTCTTACGTGAGTTTACCCCAGGTGCTCCGATTTCCTCGCACATTCCAAAGGCGCTCAGGTGCGTAGGTTAATTGGCTTCTGTAAATTGTTATACGGTCATAAAGAATAGTAGAAGTAGGCCATTCAGCCCATCAAGTCTATTCCGCCATTCAACCGTGGCTGATCTATCTTTCCCTCCTATCCCTATTCTCCTGCCTTCTGCCCACAACCCCTGACTCCCGTACTGATCACCCAAGGGTCTCAACCCGAAACGTCGACCATTCCTTCTCTCCATAGATGCTGCCTCACCCGCTGAGTTACTCCAGCATTTTGTGTCTATCGTCGATTTTACCAGCATCTGCAGTTCTTTCTTCCACGGGATAAGCTGAAGGTTGTGGATCAGCTGTGATCTTGCCGATTGGCTTGAGGGGCCCCATGTAGGGTCCCACTTCAGTTTTAGAGTCTGAAGTTTCTCAAGGTTAATATTTGGGCCAGGCTGTGGATGTGAGGCATATTATGCTTCATGGAATAAGCAAAATCCAGTCAGGTGGTTAGTTTGGATTGTGGATGGCACGGTGGTGCAGCTGGTATAGCCACTGCCTCACAGCACCCGAGACTCGGGTTCCATCCAGACTATGGGTGTCGTCTATGTGGAGTTCGCATGTTCTCCCTGGGACCGCGTGGGTTTCCCCCGGTTTCCTCCTGCACCCCAAATACGTGCGGGGTTGTAGGTTCATTGGCAAAGATTAGATCTTTAAATGGGACTTCGCTGGCTTTGTTTTGCATTAAACATCATTCACGATATTCTGTATCTGTACATTGTAAACGGCTCGATTGTAATCACGTGTTGTCTTTCCGCTGACTGGTTAGCACGCAACAAAAGCTTTTCACTGTACCTCGGTACACTCAAACTCTGTATATTGGCCCTAGTGTACAAGGAGTGGATGAGGAAATGCATAGAAATATGCATCAGCACACCACAGAGTTTAGTTTAGTTTAGAGTTATGGTGCGGAAACAGGGCACATTAACACTATCCTACACACACACTAGGGACAATTTTTACATTTACCAAGCCAATTAACCTACAAACCTGCACGTCTTTGGAGTGTGGGAGGAAACCGAAGATCTCCGAGAAAACCCACGCAGGTCACGGGGAGAACGTGCAAACTCCGTACAGACAGCACCCGTAGTCGGGATGGAACCCGGGTCCCTGGCCCTCGATTCGCTGTAAGGCAGCAACTCTACCGCTGCGCCACCGTGACCGATGGTCGCCGCGACTCAGTGAACCAAAGCTGCTCCATATCTGCCAACTAAGCTCAAATGTTACTTCGGAACTGAATTAAGACCACTCTTTCAATCTATATGTCCCATATGCACAAATCCAGGATTATTGGTTGTAACAAAGATAGGCACAAAAAGTTAAAGTAACTGATCGGGTCAGACGGCATGTGCAGGAAAGAAGTGCAGATGCTGGTTTAAATGGAAGATAGACCCAAAATGTTGGAGTGACTCAGCTGGACAGGCAGCTGGGAAGAAGGAACGGGTGACGTTTCGAGTCGAGACCCTTCTTCAGACTGATAGGCACTTCGGGTCGAGACCCTTCTTCAGACAACGAGTTACTGTCCCACTGGGTCACTCCAGCTTTTAGAAACGTAGAAAATAGAAACATAGAAAATAGGTACAGGAGGAGGCTGTTCGGCCCTTCGAGCCAGCACTGCCATTCATTGTGATCATGGCTGATCGTCCCCAATCAATAACCCGTGCCTGCCTTCTCCCCTTATCCCTTGACTCCACTAGCCCCTATAGCTCTATCTAACTCTCTCTTAAATCCTTGGCCTCCACTGCCCTCTGTGGCAGGGAATTCCACAAATTCACAACTCTCTGGGTGAAAAAGTTTTTTCTCACCTCAGTCTTAAATGGGCTCCCCTTTATTCTAAGACTGTGTGGCCCCTGGTTCTGGATTTGCCCAACATTGGGAACATTTTTCCTGCATCGAGCTTGTCCAGTCCTTTTATAATTTTATATGTTTCGGTAAGATCTCCCCCTCATCCTTCTAAACTCAGAGTCTATCTTCGGTTCAAACCAGCATCTGCGGTTCCTTGCTCCATATTATTGTTTGCGAGACATCAGTGTGTGTGTGTGTGTGTGTGTGTGTGTACAGTTGCACACCAACCTTCATTTCTGAATGGTCTGTGGTTACTAGTGTTGTGGTGATGTCGTCCTTTTGAATGGCATCTCGGAGCTGCTGTAACAGTGTCGAGCGCTGGTCCCTCATCTCCTCACTCTTCAACAAGATTCGCTTCATGTTCTGCAGGATGGCCTTGTCCTCTAGAATACATGGAAGGAAAAAGTCACACACGTTTGGATTCTATACCCACGTAAACCTTTCAGTTGGGCCACATCTCTTCAGTTGTCCTTGCAACGTTGATTTTAACACCGTGATACAGGCTGTCTTGAATATTACTTGAGGGCCTGTCATAGAAACATAGAAAATAGGTGCAGGAGTGGGCCATTCGGCCCTTCGAGCCTGCACCGCCATTCGATATGATCATGGCTGATAATCCAACTCAGTATCCCATCCCTGCCTTCTCTCCATACCCCCTGATCCCTTTAGCCACAAGGGCCACATCTAACTCCCTCTTAAATATAGCCAATGAACTGTGGCCTCAACTACCTTCTGTGGCAGAGAATTCCACAGATTCACCACTCTCTGTGTGAAAAATGTTTTCCTCATCTCGGTCCTAAAAGATTTCCCCCTTATCCTTAAACTGTGACCCCTTGTTCTGGACTTCCCCAACATTGGGAACAATCTTCCTGCATCTAGCCTGTCCAACCTCTTAAGAATTTTGTACGTTTTTATAAGATTCCCTTTGTCCCCACCTACGCGATTTTTTTCGGCGACTTGCCGCGGCACCCATCAGTCGCAGCAGGTGGCCGAAAATTTTCAACATGTTGAAAATCCAGCAACGACCAGAAGAAGGTATGAATCATTTGAGCGACTACTTACAAGGTTAATTCCCGGGATGGCGGGACGGTCATATGCTGAGAGAATGGAACAGCTGGGCTTGTATACTCTGGAAGGTACACAAAAATGCTGGAGAAACTCAGCAGGTGCAGCAGCATCTATGGAGCGAAATAGGCAACATTTCGGGCCGAAACCCTTCTTCAGACTGGTTTTGGCCTGAAACGTTGCCTATTTCCTTCGATCCTGTGATGCTGCTGCACCCGCTGAGTTTCTCCAGCATTTTTGTCTACCTTCGATTTTCCAGCATCTGCAGTTCCTTCTTAAGCACTTTGTATACTTAGAAGGATGAGAGGAGATCTCATTAAAACATATAAGATTGTTAAGGGCTTGGACTCACTAGAGGCAGGAAACATGTTCCCGATGTTGGGGGAGTCCAGAACCAGGGGCCACAGTTTAAGAATAAGGGGTAGGCCATTTAGAACGGAGATGAGGAAACACTTTTTCTCACAGAGAGTGTTGAGTCTGTGGAATTCTCTGCCTCAAAGGGCAGTTGAGGCAGGTTCTCTGGATGCTTTCAAGAGAGAGCTAGATAGGGCTCTTAAATATAGCGGAGTCAGGGGATATGGGGAGAAGGCAGGAACGGGGTACTGATTGGGGACGATCAGCCATGATCACATTGAATGGCGATGCTGGCTCGAAGGGCCGAATGGCCTACTCCTGCACCTATTGCCTATTGATGGGAGTAGACTGGATGGGCCGAAAGGCCTAACTCTGCTCCTACCGCTTATGAACTTGTACACCACAAGAGATAGAAAGCATAGCTTGGTACCATCGGTGACGGTGGGGGTTGGAAGGGCAGCGCGGAGGTCATCCAAGGGTCCGCTCAGCAGCCGCAAGTTGCTGATGTGCAGATTCATCGCCTTGTGCAGCTCAGTGTTGGTGAAGCTGGCCTTCTCGTGGACCTCCATGTACTTGAGCCACTCCTTGCTGAGGGCCGACGTCCCGCTGGGCTGGCACGGCTTGCCAGTCACCTCGTGGCATTTCTTCTCCATCGATTCATCCTCATCCATCAGCTCCTTCAACTCTCTCAACGATGCTTCCACGTCCGTGTACAGCCCGGACAGAACTGAAAAGCAAGGGCAAAAAAATCCCATTAACTCGATAACTAGAGCAATTCGAGGTAGACAAAAATGCTGGAGGAACTCAGCGGGTGAGGAAGCACTTTTTCCTCACAGAGAGTGGCGAGTCTGTGGAATTCTCTCCCTCAGAGGGCGGTGGAGGCAGGTTCTCTGGATGCTTTCAAGAGGGAGTAGATAGGGCTCTTAAAAATAGCGGAGTCAGGGGGTATGGGGAGAAGGCAGGAATGGGGTACTGATTGGGGATGATCAGCCATGATCACATTGAATGGTGGTGCTGGCTCGATGGGCCAAATGGCCTACTCCTGCACCTATTGTCTATTGTCCTCACTGGTCACGGACGTTGCCCGGCCTTAAATACCCGCTCAGGTAAAAATCCCGTGACTTGGCGCCTCCCACACCGAGACGCCTCCCTTCAGAGCCAAGGGTTGGTTGTGCCCGTGGCTTGCCACCAGGTGCCGCCACACGAACCCCCCCCCCCCAGAACCAGAGGTTCCGAACCAGAACACGTCGATACGTCAATTGAAGGGAGAGGGGGAAGATGTAACAGGAACGAGCTGCCAGAGGAAGTAGTCAAGGCAGATACGACAATAACATTCATAAGACATTTGGACAGAAACATGGGTAGGAATGGGTTGGAGGGATGTGGGGCAAATGCGTCCGACTTCGATGGGGCAGCTTGATCGACCATGGAAGTGTTGGTCTGTTTCTGTGCTCTGTGACTTGATCAAGAGATGGTGTCCTATTTTCAATGCAATAAACTATAACACACTGAAAGGGTCACAGGTTGAAAGAACAGTACGAGTTGGTCATTTTCAGCGAGTATATACATGTGTAAAAGCAACCCACAAGTTACCAACAGCAGACAATAGGTGAAGGAGTAGACGCTTCGGCCCTTCGAGCCAGCACCGCCATTCAATGTGATCATGGCTGATCATCCACAATCAGTACCCCGTTCCTGCCTTCTCCCCATATCCCCTGCCTCCGCTATCTTTAAGAGCCCTATCTAGCTCTCTCTTGAAAGTATCCAGAGACCCGGCCTCCACCGCACTCTGAGGCAGGGAATACAACAGACACACAACTCTCTGTGTGAAAAAGTGTTTCCTCATAGAAACATAGAAATTAGGTGCAGGAGTAGGCCTTTCGGCCCTTCGAGCCTGCACCGCCATTCAATATGATCATGACTGATCATCCAACTCAGTATCCCATACCTGCCTTCTCTCCATACCCTCTGATCCCCTTAGCCACAAGGGCCACATCTAACTCCCTCATCTCCGTTCTAAATGGCTTACTCCTTATTCTTAAACTGTGGCCCCTGGTTCTGGACTCCCCCAACATCAGGAACATGTTTCCTGCCTCTAGCGTGTCCAAACCCTTAATAATCTTATATGTTTCAATGAGCATCCTTCTAAACTCCAGAGTGTACAAGCCCAGCCGCTCCATTCTCTCAGCGTGACTATTGTGGCTCCTTTTTACTCACGGGAGCTGATGTTTTCTATTTTACCCACGTGTATGGGCTTTTGTCTTTAGGGAAAAAAACATACAAAAGGAAAAGATTGCGTAAAACCATCGCACAACATTTCCCAAATAGTGAAAGGCCTGGATAGAGTGGATGTGGAGAGGATGTTTCCACTGGTGGGAGAGTCTAGGACCAGAGGGCACAGAAGCCTCAGAATTAAAGGGCGTTCCTTCAGGAAGGAGATGAGGGTGGTGAATCTGTGGAATTCATTGCCACTGGCGGCAGTGGAGGCCGCAAGTCAGTGGATATATTTAAGGCAGAGATAAATAGATTCTAGATTAGTGCGGGTATCAGGGGTTATGGTGGGAAGGCAGGAAAATGGGGTTAGGAGGGAGAGGTAGATCAGCCATGATTGAATGGCAGAGAAGACTTCACTGGGTCAAATGCCCTAATTCTGCTCCTATCATTTATGAATATGAAAATGAAAACTCAGGACACAATTTACATAGAATAGACAGTAGGTGCAGGAGTAGAGGCCATTCGGCCCTTCGAGCCAGCACCGCCATTCAATGTGATCATGGCTGATCATCCACAATCAGTACCCCGTTCCTGCCTTCTCCCCATATCCCTTGATTCCGTTAGCCCTAAGAGCTAAATCTAACCCTCTTGAAAACATCCAGTGAATTGGCCTCCACTGCCTTCTGTGGCAGCGAATTCCACAGATTCACAACTCTCTGGGTGAAAAAGTTTTTCCTCATCTCAGTCCAAAACGGCCCAGCCCTTATTCTTAAACTGTGTGGCCCCTGGTTCTGGACTCCCCCAACATGGGGAACATTTTTTCCTGCATCGAGCCTGTCCAATCTCTTAACAATTGTATATGTCTCTATAAGATTTCCCTCTCATCCTTCTAAATTCCAGCGAATACCAGCCCAGTCGACCCATTCTTTCACCAAATACGTGGAGGTTGACAAACTCTTGTCCAGCATTCTAGCGGGAGTTTACATCTGCACACGGACGTACTTTGCATGGATTGAACCAAACTCTTCACTGTGTCGGGACGCACACTCAGAGCAGCACACTTCTCCATCAGGACCGGGGGTATATGATTGAACATGTCCAGGTTGTCCATCGAGTCTGGGTCAATCCTCAAAGAATCCATGAATTGCCTGTTATCAGAGGACACGAAACAAACCAGATTACAATGTGCGGGATATTGGTAAATCCACCCTCCCAATAGACAATAGACAATAGGTGCAGGAGTAGGCCATTTGGCCCTGGGAGCCAGCACCGCCATTCAATGCGATCATGGCTGATCATCCCCAATCAGTTCCCCGTTCCTGCCTTCTCCCCATATCCCCTGACTCCGCTATCTTTATCTAACTCTCTCATGAAAGTATCCAGAGAACCTGCCTCCACCGCTCACAGAGAATTCCACAGACTCACAACTCTCTGTGTGAAAAAGTGTTTCCTCGTCTCCGTTCTAAATTGCTTACTCCTTATTCTTAAACTGTGGCCCCTGGTTCTGGACTCCCCCAACATCGGGAACATGTTTCCTGCCTCTAGCGTGTCCAAGCCCTTAACAATCTTATATGTTTCAATGTTTCAAATATGTTTCAACAAAATTAGTGCGTGCGGGATATTCGTAAATCCACCCTCCCCTTTAAACAGGGTAGACAAAAAAGCTGGAGAAGCTCAGCGGGTGAGGCAGCATCTGTGGAGCGAGGGGAATAGGCGACGTTTCCCCCCGCTCCATAGTTGCGGCTGCAGTAGCCATTTAGCTTAACTCGCCATGATCGCAATGAATGGCGGTGCTGGCTCGAGGGCCGAATGGCCTCCTCCTGCTCCTATTTTCTATGTTTCTATTTTCCATGTAACTCGGTATGGTATAACTATAACCAGTTTGTTTTAAATTTTAGGGAGACAAAAATGCTGGAGAAACTCAGCAGGTGAGGCAGCATCTATGGAGCGAAGGAAATAGGTGACGTTTTGGGTCGAGACCTTCTTCAGACTGATGTGAGGGTGGGGGGACCCCCACATTAGTCTGAAGAAGGGTCTCGACCCAAAACGTCACCGATTCCTTTGAGTCTGAAGAAGCGTCTCAACCCTATTCCTTCTCTCCATAGAGGCTGCCTCACCCACAGAGTTTCTCCAGCATTTTTGTCTACCTTCGATTTTCCAGCATCTGCAGTTCCTTCTTTAACTTTTAAATTTTATCTGCCTGTAATTATGTGGGTGGTAGTCGGAGTCCCGTTTGCTGCTGGGATTCTTGTGCAGATGCCCTAGTAGTTGTTAGTTTTAGTTTGAAGAAGCATGGGGGAGAGGTCACAGCTTTGGGCCATGCACGAGTTCCACCATGCTCGAGTTTGACTACGAGCAAGATCAAAATGTACTTAAACAAGAAGAAGTTTGGATGAATATCTGACTGTTTTTACTACTACAACAAAGAAACTATCAATCAAGAGACTGTGTTTGGAAGATTTAACTTTTGACGGCATTGAATGTCTCGTGGAGAGAGACACACTTTTTCTCAAGAGAGTTGTGAGTCTGTGGAATTCTCTGCCTCAGAGGGCAGTGGAGGCAGGTTCTCTGGATGCTTTCAAGAGAGAGCTAGATCGGGCTCTTAAAGATAGCGGGGTCAGGGGATATGGGGAGGAGGCAGGAACGGGGTACTGATTAGGGATGATCAGCCATGATCACATTGAATGGCGGTGCTGGCTCCGGGATGGGAGTGGGAGATTGCAACCTTCACGTGGCCCGCCTTGTTTCGACGAATGCAATCGTGCTGGGTTCAAATCAGATCATATAGAACAAGTTGTCCGATAACCTTAGGCTGTGCATGCCATACGCAAGAAGAGGAACCCTATTCTACACCCACTAGGCACGATTTTTGCATTTACACCAAGCCAATTAATCTACAAACCTGTACGTCTTTGGGGTGTGGGAGGAAACCGAAGATCTCGGAGAAAACCCATGCAGGTCACTGGGAGAACGTGCAAACTCCGTACAGACAGCACCCGTAGTCGGGATGGAACCCAGATCTCTGGTGCTGTGAGGCAGCAACTCTACCGCTGTGCCACCGTAATGCCCATTAACACCAATAGTACAAAGATTTGTGGAATTATTGCTAAACAGGTAAATATATCAATTTGTTACAATACCTACTCTAAGACTTCATTTTTGGCGTCTGTTTTATCCACGACTTCCCGTAGTAATTTAGCTTTTTCTTCACTGGAAAACAAAAGGAGAAAAAAACATAAAAGCATGGATTACAATCACTAAGATATATTAAAATACTTGTGCAATGCAACGCAGTGTAAAATAAAATGGCGCCAAATGCAAGAAAGGAATTCATTGCCATAGACGGCTGTGGAGGCAGTGGAGGTTGACATTCTGGGTGTCGGGGGTTATGGGAAGAAGGCAGGAGAATGGAGTTGAGAGGGAGAGATTGAATGGCGGGGTAGACTTGATGGGCCAAATGGGCTAACGCTGTTATGACTTGAATTAATGAAGAAAATAATCTGGAAATACCTCATATTCAATTTTTTCTTGCTAAAAAAATGTTGACTTTTGATGAAATGTTAGTAATGTGAATGCAACAGTTAGTCAAGGCGTCAAGAGAGTTTTATTGTCATGTGTCGCAGATAAGAATGAAATTCTTGCTTGCTGCAGCACAACAGAATATGTAAACATAACACAGAACAGCAGATGTAAAGTTTAGTGTATATAACATAACCATATATGGTTACTAGACCAAGTGCAGACCCGTTGGGTCTGCTCCCCCAACGTAGCCATTCCCTACCCGTAGCCCCCACGGGAGACGTGGTCCTCCAACTGAAGCGGCTCAGAAATCAGCAGTGCGGCTGGTTTTAAATGGCGTCTTTGAGGTGAGATGCAGGCGCCAGCAGCCGTTATGTCACTGGCCAGCGGGAGGCGACAAAATGTGTGGGGAGGGGACGGGGACGGGGGACGGGGACGAGAAGGATTTTATTAAAAAATTGTACATAAACACGACCAAATTTAATGAGGAGTGGATACTTGGAATTAAAAGTGAAATCTCTACCGAAATGGAAAAAATCAGGGCGTTTGTGGGTCGGGTGTTGGCGTAGCAACGAATCAAAGGCTGGCAGCCACAAGTCAGAAACACACACAGCCACACAAACACAGAGTTTTAAATATAGATAGATATATTATGGTTATATATATATATATACACACACACAATAGATAAAGTGCAATAGTAATAATAGATTGTTATTGTTCAGAGTTTGTTTGATGTTGTGTTTAATAGCCTGATGGCTGTGGGGAAGTAGCTGTTCCGGAACCTGGATGTTCCAGATTTCAGGCTCCTGTACTTTCTTCCCAATGGCAATGGAGAGATGAGTGTGTGGCCAGGATGGTGTGGGTCTTTGATGATGTTGGCAGCCTTTTTAAGGCAGCGACTGCGATAAATCCCTTCGATGGTGGGGAGGTCAGAGCCAGTGATGGACTGGGCAGTGGTCACAACATTCTGCATTATTTTCCGCTCCTGGACATTCTCTGACAATTTCAACACCAAGGGCCAATTGAATCCAAATTAAGACAAAATAAATGTCACACTTGGTATCTTCAAAGAGAGCAAATCAAGGGCAGCCGACTCATCAAAAGCACAGACAGCTGTGGAGGCCAGGTTATGGGGCATTTTTAAGGCGGACATTGACAGATACATGATTGGTAATGGTGTCAAGGGTTGTGGGGAGAATGCAGGAGATTGGCAGGGAATGAGAGGGAAAGATAGATCAGCCATGATTGAATGGCAGAGGAGACTAGATGGGCCAAGCATTGCATTTCATTTGGGCTTTCACTGTTTTTCTTTGTAATGAGCTTTTTGTGACATTAGACTCTGTCACCACTGAAACCAAGGTACATAATTCACTTTAATTCTTAGTGTAGGAACTGCAGATGCTGGTTCACACCGAAGATAAGACATAAAGCGCTGGAGTAACTCAGCGGGACAGGCGGCATCTCTGGGCGGAAGGAATGGGTGAAGTTTCGGGTCGAGACCCTTCTTCAGACTGAGAGGGTGTTGCGGGGCTCTTGTTGGACAGAGGAGGAGCACTTCTTCAATGTAGGCATGCCTTGAGGAGATTTCGCAGTGGAGCAGATGAAATGTGTAGGAAGGATCTACAGATGCTGGTTTACATCGAAGATAGACACAAAATGCTGGAGTAACTCAGCGGGACAGGCAGCATCTCCCCCTCTCTCTCCCCCGACTCTCAATCTTCCATTATTATCATTATTTTAACTGCCTGAAGTTTCTCGTGCCCTTGATTTCGGACTCAAAATGGACAAGTGGTAATATTTACAGTGCCCTCTAAATTTTATTTGCCTCTGTACTCCAATGATTTGTTAGGGTTAAACAATTGTCAGAGAGTATTTTATACATTTGGTTTCATGTAGAAATTATTTGCCCTCCCATTTCAAGGCACCATAATGTTTGGGGGACAGCAATGTAGTCATGTTTTGTATTTTGTTATATATCTTTTGCATGCATCGACTGCTTGAAGTCTGCGATTCATGGACATCACCAGTTGCTGGGTGTTTTCACTGGTTATGCTCTGCCAGGCCTGTATTGCAGCCATCTTTAGTAGGTATGTTGCAAAACCTACCTGAATCGTCGCTGAGAATCTGCCCCAGCCCGTGTGTGCGATTTTGGCGCTGTTTAGAGGGGGCGGGTTTAAAACGCGATTTTTACTAGGCTGTTCCAATTGAAGAGTTCAGCCTAGTAAATTACGAAAAATCGCTGAAAGACCCCGTCGCAAAAGGTATTATTAGTTTTCAGGGAATACCAGTTATAATGTTTAAAAAATCACTCTCTCAAACCCGCGACTCTCTCGCAGCCCCAAGGTTTTGTAAGCAAACATTAAAGTAGTCATTAAAAGAGGCTTCTTATTGTACAAAGTTTACTATAGCGAGTATCCTTTTTATTGCAGTATTTTTGCATTTGAGGGCACGATCCTGCTGTGAACGTTCTAAACCAGCGCTGCTAGAAAGCTGATTTAAAATGGACTTTAATTTACATCACCCTATAAATTGATGTTGCTGGGTGTCTTCTCTGGTGATGATCTGCCAGGCGTGTATTGCAGCCATCTTTAGCTTATGCTTGTTTTGGGGGCTAGTCCCCTTCAGTTTTCACTTCAGCATATAAAAGGCATGCTCAGTTGAGTTCAGATCGGGTGATTGACTTGCCCACTCAAGAATTGACCGTTTTTTAGCTTTGAAAAACTTTGTTGCTTCAGCAGTATGTTTGGGATCATTGTCTTGCTGTAGAATGAACTGCCGGCCAATGAGTTTTGAGGCATTTGTTTGAACTTGAGCAGATAGGATGTGTCTACACTTCAGAATTCATTATGCCACTCAGGAATTGACCATTTTTTAGCGTTGTGCACTTTAACCACATGTGGGGTTTTTTCTAATACAAATCTCAAATTGTGGAGAACAGAGGCAAATAAATAATTGATGGGTCTTTGTCCCAAACATTATGGAGGGCAGTGTATACCATCGGACATGCCATTCTGATTCAGACATTTGCTGTTCCTTCTTTGGTGAGAGTCAGAATCCTGCAACGCATATTTAAGTATCCACTGTTTAAGAAGGAACTGCAGATGCTGGAAAATCGAGGGTAGACAAAAATGCTGGAGAAAATCAGCGGGTGCAGCAGCATCAAAGGAGCGAAGGAAATAGGCAACGTTTGCCTATTACCAAACGTTGCCTATTCCCTTCACTCCACAGATGCTGCTGCACCCGCTGAGTTTCTCCAGCATTTTTTGTGTACCTTTAAGTATCCACTGCTGAATGTACTGCAGCACAGTTCTGCAAGGAGGTTTCAAGCCTCAGGCTCACCTGTACAGAGACGAGGCCTCATGAGCTTCCATTGGCACCAACTTTGTAAAGATGTCAGGACCAGTCACGTTTGGGTCAGTTGGGTTGACAGGGAGGGCTTTTACCAACGACGCTCCTGGTAAAAAATACACGCCCACAAGATTTAAAACATCCCAAATTTATTTCCAAAAGACGTACAGGTTTGTAGGGCACGTAGTTTAGTTTAGAGATACAGCGCGGAAACAGGCCCTTCGGCCCACCGAGTCCCCACCAACCAACGATCCCCACACACTAACCTATCCTACACACACTAGGGACAATTTACACTTATACCAAGCCAATTAACCTACAAACCTGCACGTCTGGGCTGAAAGATGGCAGATGGAGTTTAATGCTGATAAGTGTGAGGTGCTACATCTTGGCAGGACAAATCAATATAGGACGTACATGGTAAATGGTAGGGAATTGAAGAATGCAGGTGAACAGAGGGATCTGGGAATGACTGTGCACAGTTCCCTGAAAGTGGAATCGCATGTAGATAGGGTGGTAAAGAAAGCTTTTGGTGTGCTGGCCTTTATAAATCAGAGCATTGAGTATAGAAGTTGGGATGTAATGTTAAAATTGTACAAGGCATTGGTGAGGCCAATTCTGGAGTATGGTGTACAATTTTGGTCGCCTAATTATAGGAAGGATGTCAACAAAATAGAGAGAGTACAGAGGAGATTTACTAGAATGTTGCCTGGGTTTCAGCAACTAAGTTACAGAGAAAGGTTGAACAAGTTAGGGCTTTATTCTTTGGAGCGCAGAAGGTTAAGGGGGGACTTGATAGAGGTGTTTAAAATGATGAGAGGGATAGACAGAGTTGACGTGGATAAGCTTTTCCCACTGAGAGTAGGGAAGATGCAAACAAGGGGACATGACTTGAGAATTAAGGGACAGAAGTTTAGGGGTAACATGAGGGGGAACTTCTTTACTCAGAGAGTGGTGGCTGTGTGGAATGAGCTTCCAGTGAAGGTGGTGGAGGCAGGTTCGTTTTTATCATTTAAAAATAAATTGGATAGTTATATGGACGGGAAAGGAATGGAGGGTTATGGTCTAAGCGCAGGTAGATGGGACTAGGGGAGAATACGTGTTCGGCACGGACTAGAAGGGCCGAGATGGCCTGTTTCCGTGCTGTCATTGTTACATGGTTATATGGTCTTTGGAGTGTGGGAGGAAATCTGAGATCACTAGACAATAGGTGCAGGAGTAGGCCATTCGGCCCTTCGAGCCAGCACCGCCATTCAATGTGATCATGGCTGATCATCCCCAATCAGTACCCCGTTCCTGACTTCTCCCCATATCCCCTGACTCCGCTATCTTTAAGAGCCCTATCGAGCTCTCTCTTGAAAGTATCCAGAGAACCAGCCTCTGAGGCAGAGAACTCCACAGACTCACAACTCTCTGTGAAAAAAAGTGTTTCCTCATCTCCGTTCTAAGTAGCTTACCCCTTATTCTTAAACTGTGTGGCCCCTGGTTCTGGACTCCCCAACATCGGGAACATGTTTCCTGCCTCTAGCGTGTCCAAACAATTAATAATTTTATATGTTTCAATAGGATTTCCTCTCATCCTTCTAAACTCCAGAGTATACAAGCCCAGCCGCTCCATTCTCGCAGCATATGACAGTCCCGCCATCCCGGAGAAAACTCACGCAGGTCATGGGGAGAACATAAAAACTCCGTACAGACAGCACCTGTAGTCAGGGTGGAACCCGGGTCTTTGGCGCTGCAAACGCTGCAAGGCAGCAACTCTACCGCTGCTCCACTGTGCTGCCTTTAATTGGCTTGGTATAATTGTAAATTGACCCTAGTGTGTGTAGGACAGTGTAAGTGTGTGGGGATCGCTGTTCGGAGTGGACTCGGTGGGCCGAAGGGCCCGTTTCCGCGCAGGATCTCTACTCTAAACTAAAGTGAACGACAGCTAAAGAACAAACATGTTTGGGCGTTTACTGTCTTACTTTGCAGTGGAGTTTTGTGTGACATTAGACTCTGCGGTCACATTGAAACCAAACCACATGATTCGCTTTCATTCTTGCCCGGATAGCTGATCTCAGTCGCGTTAAAACACAATGTCTTTCGTTCCCTCTTTCAATCTTCCATGTTACCAGCTCTTTTAACCACCTGAAGACTCTCGTGCCCTCGATTCCTAACTCAAAAAGGACAATGATATAGCCATACCGTCGCCAAGTCACATTCCATTCTGATAATCCTAGTCTTCCAACCTACCTCATTGCAGCCCCTGCACTTTTTCTCTGTAACAGTAATGCTATAACGCTGTAACACTATATTCTGCATTCTGGTATCTTTCCCTTTGCATCGCCTGTTGTACCCGCGTGTGAGTTGACTGTATTCATGTATAGTATTATCTACTTTGACTGTATAGCACAGGATCAAGGTGTTTCCACTGTATCTCGGTTCACATGACAATAATAAAACACAGGTAGAGTTGCTGCCTCACAGCGCCGGAGACCCGGGTTCGATCCCGACTACACGTGCTGTCTGTGCGGAGTTTGAACGTTCTCCCCGTGACCTGCGTGGGATTTATCCGGGATCTTCGGTTTCCTCCCACACTCCAAAGACGTGCAGGTTTATAGGTTAATTCGTTTGGTATAAGTAAATCAAGGGATTCCCAAGGGGTAAATTTGTTGATTCTGGATTTGTACATATTTTTTCTCATTGACAGACTGGGTTTGGTTCTGGTTATACCGGTATCTGCTCATCATTAAAGCCCTGTCCCATGGTGCGAGTTCATTCCAAGAGTCATTCCATTCCATTCAAGTCACACGCGGGTATAACAGGCGATGCAAAGGGAAAGATACCAGAATGCAGAATATAGTGTTACAGCATTATAGCATTACAGTTACAGAGAAAAAGTGCAAGGGCTGCAATGAGGTAGGTTGGAAGACTGGGATTAAGTAGGTAAGTAAATCTCCGAGTTCAAATCCGGGCAAACTCGGGAGAGCTCTTGGAATGAACTTGTACCGTGGGACAGGGCTATTAGTTGTTCATAAATAAGTGAATTAACATAGTTATGTGCTACTAAAGTTGCCAGGAGTGAACGGGACGAAAAAGGTTGGGAACCCCTGGTGTAAATAGTCCGGAGGGTGCAGGAGAGTGCGTGTGTGTGCGGGGTGATCGCTGGTTGGTGCGGACCTCGTGGGCCCAAAGGTCTGTTTCCGCGCTGTATCTCTAAACTAAACCTCAAATATTCAGCATAATCTAAAAAAACTTGCCTTTCACAGATGTGAGTGAATCAATGGGTGGTACAGTCTCGTGGTAGACAAAGTCATTATCCTTCTTGGCTGCTGTGTATCTAAGCAGAGAAACGGTGATCAAATGTGGAGGATATTACTCACCTTTTTTTCCCCCCCCCCCCCCCCCTCCCCCTCCCCCTTCCTCCCCATCCCCCCAACAGTAGAATGTGTGAAGTGTGACGGTAACACAATATCGGTGATGGAAACCAAGGAACTACGGACGCTGGTTTACACAAAGGGACAAAAAATGCTGGAGTAACTCAGCGGGTCAGGCAGCATCTGTGGAGAACATGGATAGGTGACGTTTCACAGAGTGCCGGAGTAACTCAGCGGGTCAGGCAGCATCTGTGGAGAACATGGATAGGTGACGTTTCACAGAGTGCTGGAGTAACTCAGCGGGTCAGGCAGCATCTGTGGAGAACATGGATAGGTGACGTTTCACAGAGTGCTGGAGTAACTCAGCTGGTCAGGCAGCATCTGTGGAGAACATGGATAGGTGACGTGTCACAGAGTGCTGGAGTAACTCAGCGGGTCAGGCAGCATCTGTGGAGAACATGGATAGGTGATGTTTTGGATCAGGACCCTACAGCAGATGGAACCCAAAACGTCACCTATCCATGTTCTCCACAGATGCTGCCTGACCCGCTGAGTTACTCCAGCACTCAGTGAAACGTCACCTATCCATGTTCTCCACAGATGCTGACTGACCCGCTGAGTTACTCCAGCACTCTGTGAAACGTCACCTATCCATGTTCTCCACAGATGCTGACTGACCCACTGAGTTACTCCTGCACTCTGTGTCTATCTTTGGTGTAAACCAGCATCTGCAGTTCCTTCCTTGGTACACATTGGTGACTTACTTTCCCCCAATGACATCCATGGTAAAACGCAGTGCCTCTTGTACAGTCTCTGGTTGCCCCTAAAACAGAGGGAGATTCTCAGTCTACCTTTATAATACAGGTAAAACAAACAACAACCTCCCCCCCCCCCCATCCACCAACACTCAGCCCATTTACAAAAGTAATTTCAGACGGATCAGAATCGAATCAGAATTCAGTCGAATCAGAATCCTATAGGGATGTGGGAGGAAACCGGAGCACAGTTAACTATAGGAGCAGGAGGTCCTTCTGCAGTTGTACAGGGCCCTAGTGAGACCACACCTGGAGAATTGTGTGCAGTTTTGGTCCCCTAATTTGAGGAAGGAATTCTTGCTATTGAGGGAAGTTTTAGCGTAGGTTTACAAGGTTAATTCCCGGGATGGCGGGACTGTCACATGCTAAGAGAATGGAGCGGCTGGGCTTGTACACTCTGGAGTTTAGAAGGATGAGAGGGGATCTTATTGAAACATATAAAGCAGCTGTTCCACTTGGGCAACCTGATTGGCAAGTTTAGAAGAGTTGGATCGATTGTAATAATGAATAGTCTTTCCACTGACTGGTTAGCATGCAACAAAAGCTTTTTAGTGTACCTCGGCACACGTGACAATAAACTGATCTCGAACTTGAAGCTGCCACATGGAAGTCCACTGCAGATCATGGACAGTGCGGAAATAGACCCTTCGACCCACCTTGACCATGCAGGCCAACTTGGCTTTTGCTAGCTAGGCTGGTCGTATTAGCTTGTATTTGGGACAGAGATCTCCAAATATTTCCTATCCCTTTTCTGCAATCAATTGGCTTACAAAGTCGCCTTCCAATAAAGCAGAACCTTACCTTTGCATACTTGATTGCTTCGTTCAACTTGTCGAATGAACTTTGAAAGTAAGCAAGCTGCAACAACAGAACAGGAATCAATCTGAAATGTCCCCCCCAAGCAGATGAGACAATCACAAGGTTAATTCCCGGGATGGCGGGACTGTCATATGCTGAGAGAATGGAGCGGCTGGGCTTGTATACTCTGGAGTTTAGAAGGATGAGAGGATATCTTATTGAAACATATAAGATTATTACGGGTTTGGACATACTAGAGGCAGGAAACATGTTCCCGATGTTGGGGGAGTCCAGAACCAGGGGCCACCATTTAAGAATAAGAGGTAAGCCATTTAGAACGGAGACGAGGAAACACTTTTTCACACGGAGAGTTGCGAGTCTGTGGAATTCTCTGCCTCAGAGGCCGTTCTCTGGATGCTTTCAAGAGAGAGCTAGATAGGGCTCTTAAAGATAGCGGAGTCAGGGGATATGGGGAGAAGGCAGGAACGGGGTGCTGATCAGACATGATCACATTGAATGGCGGTGCTGGCTCGAAGGGCCGATTGGCCTACTCCTGCACCTATTGTCTATTGTAATTTTAATTCATATTCCGATCCACATCACAAATCCAGAAGGGGAAAACGATGGTGAATATTTCCACTCACCCTCTCTCCATATTTCTGTTGCTCCTCGGATTGTTTGCCCATATGTAGCTGTAATAAAGCACAATAAGTCTTCAGAAAAGCACGTCACGCAAGAATGGTCTAGTGACTGGGAATAGGAAAGAATTATCAGGGATTTCTCAAAGCATAAAATTACATGGGCAAGTTGAGCCGAAGGGCCCTCATCTGTGAGGGACAGGGAGGGAATAGAAATATAGAAACATAGAAAATAGATGCAGGAGTAGGCCATTCAGCCCTTCGAGCCTACACCGCCATTCGATATGATCATGGCTGATCATCCAACTCAGTATCCTGTACCTGCCTTCTCTCCATACCCGCTGATCCCTTTAGCCACAAGGGGCACATCTAACTCCCTCTTAAATATAGCCAATGAACTGTGGCCTCAACTACCTTCTGTGGCAGAGAATTCCACAGATTCACCACTCTCTGTGTGAAAAATGATTTCCTCATCTCGGTCCTAAAAGACTTCCCCCTTGTCCTTAAACTGTGACCCCTTGTTCTGGACTTCCCCAACACCGGGAACAATCTTCCTGCATCTAGTCTGTCCAACCCCTTAAGAATTTTGTTAGTTTCTATAAGATCCCCCCTCAATCTTCTAGATTCTAGCGAGTACAAGCCGAGTCTATCCAGTCTTTCTTCATATGAAAGTCCTGACATCCCAGGAATCAGTCTGGTGAACTTTCTCTGTACTCCCTCTATGGCAAGAATGTCTTTCCTCAGATTAGGAGACCAAAACTGTACGCAATACTCCAGGTGTGGTCTCACCAAGACCCTGTACAACTGCAGTAGAACCTCCCTGCTCTTATACTCAAATCCTTTTGCTATGCTATATATACTTGAAATTAGAGAAATAAACAGGGTTAGGTTAGGTAAGGGGGAGGTACAGCGAGACCTGGGTGGCCTTGTACATCGGTCACTGAAAGTTGGCGTGCAGGTACAGCAGGCAGTGAAGAAAGCTAATGGAATGCTGCCCTTCATAACAAGAGGATTTCAATATAGGAGTAAAGAGGTTCTTCTGCAGTTGTATAGGGCTCTGGTGAGACCACATCTGGAGTATTGTGTACAGTTTTGGTCTCCTAATTTGAGGAAGGACATCCTTGTGATTGAGGCAGTGCAGCGTAGGTTCACGAGATTGATCCCTGGGATGGCGGGACTGTCAAAGGAGGAAAGATTGAAAAGACTAGGCTTGTATTCACTGGAGTTTAGAAGGATGAGTGGGAATCTTATAGAAACATATACAATTATAAAAGGACTGGACAAGCTAGATGCAGGAAAAATGCTCCCAATGTTGGGCGAGTCCAGAACCAGGGACCACAGTCTTAGAATAAAGGGGAGGTCATTTAAGACTGAGATGAGAAAAAACTTTTTCACCCAGAGAGTTGTGAACCTGTTGAATTCTCTGCCACAGAGGGCAGTGGAGGCCAATTCACTGGATGGATTTAAGAGAGAGTTAGATTGAGCTCTCATAGATTGGGGCTAGCGGAATCAAGGGATATGGGGAGAAGGCAGGCACGGGTTATTGATTGGGGACGATCAGCCATGATCACAATGAATGGCGGTGCTGGCTCGATGGGCCAAATGGCCTCCTCCTGCAACTATTTTCTATGTTTCGATGTTTCTAAACGTTTGTGCTGCTGGGTTGTAAACTGCCCTCATTCCACTGAAGGAGATGGTTTGTTAGCACATGTTAAGTTACTATTGTCAACGGTAGTTTTTTCCAAAATAAATCATCCCATTTCATTTAATTAAACAAATTTACATTTCCCAAATAACTATGTTTAGTTTAGATTATTGTCACGGGTACCGAGGTAATAATAATAATAATAACTTTATTTATAAAGCACATTAAACAACTGCAGTTGCCACAAAGTGCTGTACATGAGAACTCATGGACAAGAAGTTATTACAAACCATTAAAAACCGTAAAACAAAGGGCTATAAAACAGTAAAAATTAAAAGACATTAAAAGCACTAAAAACAGGAGCAATGTCTCAGCCAGTGTCGAAAGCCAGAGAATAAAAATGAGTTTTTAGGGTGGATATGAAGATGGACGGACAGTGAGGGGGCCTGTCTGATGTGCAACGGCAAGGTGTTCCAGAGTGCTGGAGCAGCAACAGAAAAGGCTCTATCCCCTCTGAGCTTCCGCTTAGACCTTGGTACCTCAAGGAGCAGCTGATCAGCTGACCTGAGGCACCGGGCAGGAGCGTATGGGTGGAGCAGCTCAGAGAGGTAAGGCGGGGCGAGGTACAGTGAAAAGCTCTTGTTGCGTGCTAACCAGTCAGCAGAAAGACAATAGATGATTACACTCGAGCCATTTACAGTGTACAGATACAGGATAAGGGAATATCGTTTAGTGCAAGGTGAAGCCAGCAAGGAGAGTCCGAGGGTCAACAAAGAGGATCATAGTTAAGGCAGAGAAGGTGAATCTGTGGGATTCTTTGCCACAGACGGCTGCGGAGACCACAAGTCAATGGATATTTTTAAGGCAGAGGTAGATAGATTCTTGATTAGTGCGGGTGTCAGAGGTTATGGGAAGAAGGCAGGAGAATGGGGTTAGGAGGGAGAGATAGATCAGCCATGATTGAGTGGCGGAGTAGACTTGATGGGCCGAGTGGCCTAATTCTGCTCCTATTCCTTATGACCTTAAAGTAAGAAATGTTGCTGTTGGAATAGAGACTTAAGCCCCTGTCCCACGATGCGAGTTCCACCCATGAGCTCTCCCGAGTTAAAAAAAAAAAATCAAACTCGTGGTACCTCATCACGAGTATTTTTTTACTCTTGGAAATTTTTCACACTGTTAAAAAATATTAAAACAACGAAAAAACGTCACGAGTTTCTGCGTTTCCCAAGTACCTGCCATTAGCGTTACGAGCTGCTAAGAGACGCCCCAAGCTCCAACGTACCCACTACGCACTTACCACAAGTTTGATTTTTTTTTTTTTAAACTTGGGAGAGCTCTTGGGAAAATTCGCATCGTGGGACAGGGGCTATAATAGTGTGGAGATTTCTTCTGTAGCTAGCACATGAACAGTGCCTGTGTTGGAAGCATCTAAATGTATAGATCGTCACCATTAAGTTCAGATATGTGGATCACTGGCCCAGTTACCTGATCAATAGGCCGTCACCATGTATTGGAAAAATGCAGCTTGAAATGCAGAGTTGAATTATTTTCCACACACACTGCGACTTACATGTGCAACGGCTGCATAGTAATAGATCTTCATCTGTATCAGCTTCTTCCAGTCTTTCTGGAATTTTCCTATCAGCGAAGCTGTCTCGGAGTTCTCCAGAGCACGGCAAGCCTCCTTATAATAGTCCACCACCTGGCAAGACAGCACAGCGTGAATATCCACCAGCTTTCTGCCTCACCCGCTGCATGTAAAACTAACGCTAAATCCACCAAGCACAACAGCTCAATAATGACAAGGTGGTCACAGTCAACGGGAGCTTTCTGGGACACGGGGAGACAAACTCCATCCACGTGCTGATTAAATAGATGGACTGAGTTTGAATAGTTATCCCCTCACGGTCACGGGTTGAAGCAAAACAACATCAGTCGATCAGGTAGGAGTGTGCGTGTGTGTGTGAGTGCGAGTGTGTGTGTGCGCGCGCGCACGTGAGTGCGTGTCTATGTGTGTGCGCGTGCGTCTGTGAGTGTGTGTGTGTGTCTGTGAGTGTGTGTGTGTGTCTGAGAGTGTGTGCATGTGTGTCAGAGTGTGTGCATGTGTGTTAGATTGTGTGTGTGTGTGTGTGTGTGTGTGTGTGTGTGTGTCTGTGAGTGTGTCTGTGTCTGCGTGTGTATGTGCAAGTGTGTGTGTGTCTCTCAGTGTGTGTGTGCACGCATGTGCATGCGAGTGTGTGTGTTTGAGTGTTTGTCCGTGAGTGTGTCTGTTAGTGTGTGTGTCTGTGTCTGAGTGTGTATGTGCGAGTGTGTGTGTGTGTCCGTGTCCGTGTGTGTGTGTGTCCGTGTGTCCGTGTGTGTGTGTGTCCGTGTGTGTGTGTGTGTGAGTGTGTGTGTGTGTGTGTGTGTGCGTGTGTGTGTGTGTGTGTGTGTGTGTGTGTGTCCGTGTGTGTGCGTGCGTGTGCGTTCAGTTTAGTTTATCGTCACGTGCACTGAGGTACAGTGAAAAGCTTTTGTTGTGTGCCAGCCAGTCAGCTGAAAGACAATATGTGATTGCAATTGAACCATCTACAGTGTAAAGATACAGGATAAAGGGAAAGAATGTGAACAACGTTTAATGTGAGATATACACCAAATAAAGTTAGGCCAAGGCTCTCTAATGAGGTAGATATTAGTTCAGGACCGCTCTCCAGTTGTTGGTAGGATGATTCAGTTGCCTGATAACAGCTAGGAAGAAATTGTCCCCAAATCTGGAGGTGTGCGGTTTTTTTTAAGGAATAACTTACATTAATGTTTGGAGACACTAAGAACACCATATGCTACTTTACAAAAAAAGACACTGGTCAGGATTTGTGGAACGTCTCTGTAACTCCAGCATTTCTGGAGAACACGGACAGGTGTGGAAAAGAGTTTCCACTCTAACGTCACCTATCCATGTTCTCCACAGATGCTGCCTGACCCGCTGAGTTACTCCAGCACTCTGTGAAACGTCACCTATCCACGTTCTCCACAGATGCTGCCTGACCCGCTGAGTTACTCCAGCACTCTGTGAAACGTCACCTATCCACGTTCTCCACAGATGCTGCCTGACCCGCCGAGTTACTCGAGCACTCTGTGATACTTCACCTATCCACTTTCTCCACATATGCTTCCTGACCCGCTGAGTTACTCCTGCATCTTGTGAATTTACATTAACCTATCCATGGTTAACGTTAAATAAGTCCTATCAAAAATATTCTGAAATCAAGATTAGAGATTTTCAGCTTTGATAGATATGGGATAAGCAAGCAATGATTGAAGTAAGTGCACATGAGAATTGGATTGAATGTTTTTAACAGGATATTAATAGTGTACTTGTCACACTTACCTGAGCACTTATTCTTGCTACTAGAAAACTTTTTCTATTGTCCAGCATAGATTTTTCCAACAGACACTCCTGTGCTTGTCCCTAAATGCAAAGATAGCAGTCTGAGATTAAAAATAACATTTGATACCAATTTAAAAAATCTGCATGAGCAATTTAGGAATCAGACAATAGACAATAGACAATAGGTGCAGGAGTAGGCCATTCGGCCCTTCGAGCCAGCAGCGCCATTCAATGTGATCATGGCTGATTATCCACAATCAGTACCCCGTTCCTGCCTTCTCCCCATATCCCCTGACTCCACTATCTTTAAGAGATCTATCGAGCTCTCTCTTGATAGTATCCAGGGAACCGGCCTCCACCGCCCTCTGAGGCAGAGAATTCCACAGACTCATAACTCTCTGTGAGATAAAGTGTTTCCTCATCTCCGTTCTAAATGGCTTACTCCTTAGTTCTGACATTGTTGGCCGGTGTGGGCGAGTTGGGTTCCACACTGTATCACTCTCTGACTATGTCTTCCGAAATCCCATACCAAGACCAGTCTTACCAAGACTTGTTTTGGTGATCGCTGGTCGGCCCGGACGGTGGGCCGAAGGGCCGGTTTACGCGCTGTATTTCCAAACTAAATAAATGAAACTAGTACGGGTGTGAAGGGTTATGGGGAGAAAGCAGGAGAATGGGGTTAGGAGGGAGAGATAGATCAGCCATGATTGAATGGCGGAGTAGACTAGATGGGCCGAATGGACTAATGCTGCTCCGATCACTTTTAAAAAAAATATATATATTTTTATTAAAAGCATATGTACAAATAGTAATAAATGACAAATTGGTTACAGAATTCTTACATAGCTTCAAGTTTTTTTTTAAAGAAAAGAAATAAAGACAGTAAGAGATTTGAGAAACTATAAACTAATAGGAAGAAAGTAATAATAATAATAATAATAATAACTTTATTTGTTAAGCACCTTAAAAAACAACCAAAGCTGACCAAAGTGCTGTACAGAAAAAGAAAATAAGCAAGACATCATAAAACAGGCAGAACAACAGAACATACAGCTAACATGAGACGCATAAATTACATACGAAAATCCAAACAATAGATTAAAAGACATAAAACACGAGTACGAACAACGCAGCAAAACCAAGCAAATAAAGTTAATAAACAATTCAACACCTCACTGGTCTACAAAGGCCATGAAAAATAGATATGTCTTCAGGAGTGAGAGATAAAACAGCTAGAGAATGGGGCCTGTTTAACGTGCAGGGGCAAATCATTCCACAATGCTCGGCTCCGACACTTTTAAAGGCACGGTCCCCTCTGAGCTTCCGCTTATTTTTGGCTCAATCAGGAGCAGCTGATCATCTGACCTGAGAGAGCGGGAGGGTGTATAAGGGTGAAGAAGCTCAGATAGGTAGGACGGGGCAAGACCATTTAGGGAAAGTAAGAAAGAAAGATTATAAATATAAAGATTGTGGAGATAGATCCAGGAGATATTGAGTATAGAAACAGCATCCCTCTTCCCATCAGAACTGCCCCCTCCATCGACTCTTTTAAGTCAAGACTTAATACTCATCTTTACTCCCAAGCCTTTCTTGACATCCTCTGAGGGAGGGCGATATGTATGTATTTATGTATGTACTTAATCTATGAACCATTGTTGTATAATGTTAGTTCCTCCACCAATACCAAGCACTTTGGCCAATAAGAGTTGTTTTTCAAATGTGCTGTAGAAACAAAAGTGACTTGACTTGACTTGTTCATCCAACCCTAAACTCAAGTTTGTGACTTTAATTTTGTGTTAAACCAGTTTACTTTGTTAAAAATTCAATAAATGGAGACCCATATGCTCGGACCACTTATGAAGGTGAACTCACCAGCATGAGGTTGATGTTGAGGTTGAGGATCTGGTGGCTCATGTCGACACTGAACGAGTGACTGAAGTGATCACACAAGTAGGTAAAAGCTCCCGCCGAACACTGGAAGTGCGTACAGGAAACCTTCATGCCCTGCAAATGGCCAGCGGAAATCAATCATTGTATGTGTAGTCCACCATCAACTGGACTCCGACAACTTCCATTCATTTTCCACACACACACACACACACACACACTACATCTACTCGTGCCCAAGGAGAGCAGCACTGTCCCATTCCCTGCACTGCTCTCAAATTCCAATTATAATAGGCAACCTTTTAAACAGATTTTGACCTTTGAAATTGTGCACACTTTCCAATTTCTTATCGTCAATAACAATACATTCTCAAAACATTAATATACAAATGTATGAACACTAATAAATCTGCCACGGGCAATGATGGTCCAATTCTACACGGCCATCGTAGAGTCTGTCCTCACCTTCTCCATCATGGTTTGGTTTGGCTCAGCCACCAAGCACGACACCTGGAGGCTGCAGCGAATCGTCCGATCAGCAGAGAAGGTTATTGGCTGCAACCTTCCCTCCATTGACGAATGGTACACTGCAAGGGCCAGGAAGCGAGCGGGTAAGATCATCTCTGACCCCTCTCACCCTGGCCACAAACTCTTTGAATCGCTTCCCTCTGGAAGGCAACTCCGGACTGTCAAAGCTGCCACAGCCAGGCATAAAAACAGGTGTTTTTTCCACGAGTAGTTACTCTATTCGCCATCAAACAAGCTCTGAACAATAACAGCCTATTACACTTTATCTGTTATATATATATATGGTCTATGGACTATAGACACACTGAACTTTATCTCCTGTTCTGTACTATGTTTACATATTCTGTTGTGCTGCAGCAAAGCAAGAATTTCATTGTCCTATCTGGGACACATGACAATAAACTCTCTTGACTCTTGATATGTTTGCAAGGGTCCCCGTCACGGTTTATCCCGAACAGCTCCGTCACAGAGGACCCTGTGATTTACGGACTGTTCCCAGGGACACATTCAGAGACTGACATCGAGTGCTGCTGGAAGGTCATCAACTCGGTGAAAGACGCCCTTTGGTCTGCCCGAGCGTTGTTGACCACCCAGCAGAGCGAGATGTCCATCGGGGAATGTTGCCGACTGGCCCGCTGCAGACTGCAGGAGTACGTACAGTGCTGAGAGACACACTGAAGCTCGGTGCAGCCAACGCCAAGGCTCGGTGGGGGAGGGCCACAGTCTAGGGTCCTTCCGCTGCTGGACATGGGGGGGCAGTGTGGTGGAGACGCCCCTCAAAATAAGGGAAGGGATTCCACGCCGGTGGGCCACATGAGTGGCAAGGGTGGGGGATAAATTTGTGTAATTTATGTAAACTGTATTGTATGTATGTACAGCCTCCGAAAATGTCGGATGGAGTTTTGTGAGGATCATGTATTGGATATATTTATTTCTCAAATAAAGTCTATTTTGAAATTTAAAAAAAACCTTTGTCATAGTGCAACTTCCACATTGTTCTGCACAGCTATCTTAGTCATGCAGCGTCCACATCTGCAGTGGGCCTAAAAGGCAGAATCTTTACAGCTAGTCTGTTTCACAATTCATGGTTTGTACCCCCCTACCTCCTCAGTCACTCTGTTATCCACGGCTCCAAGCATCGAGTGAAGGGCTCCTGGAAGCAAAATAAATCATAACCAGTTCAGTGTCTTAGGTAGACAAAATGCTGGATGCATCAGACCCTCAGATCAAAGGACACTTCAACATCTAATCTAACTTTTTAAATTCTTATAAATACGTCTCAAACTCCAACGAAGGTAGACAAAAATGCTGGAGAAACTCAGCGGGTGAGGCAGCATATATGGAGCGAAGGAATAGGTGACGTTTCGGGTCGAGATCCTTCCTCAAACTGATGTGGGTCCGGGGCAGCGGGGGAAGGGGGGGGGGGGGGGGGGGGGGGGGGGGGGGGGGGGGAGAAAGAGCGGGGAGGAGAGTGTGGGGAGGCGGAGACAGTGGGCTGTGGGGAGAGCTGGGAAGGGGAGGGGAAAGAGGGAGAAAGCAGGGACTACCTGAAATTGGAGGTCAATGTTCATACAATGTTCATATTTCTCAATTTACAGAAGCCAATTAACCTACAAACCTGTATGTTTTTTCCAGTGCGGGAGGAAACCGGATCACCTGGGGAAAACGCACGTGGTCACGGGGAGAAAGTGCAAACTCTGTACAGACAGCGCCCGTAGTCAGGATCGGAGCCGGGTCTCCAGTGTTGTAACTCTACCGCCGCGCCACCCACTAATTGACCTATATCCTGCCGTACACTTGAGACAGCCTTAGTAAATTCTCTTCCGTCAGGGATGACGCCACAGTGAGGAATGTTGTTTGATCACATCTAACAGCCAGATTATATTACCTTGCACCTAGTTTATCTGCTGGAATGTACTAAGCGTAACACCCCCTAAACACAAGATGATTCAAAAGAAAACTTTACAATCAACATTGTGAGTCAAGGGAGGCACAGCGGTAGAGTTGCTGCTTCACAGGTAGAGTTGCTGCTTCACAGCGCCAGAGACCCGGGTGCAATCCTGATTACGGGTGCTGTCTGTACGGAGTTTGTACGTTCCCCCCCGTAACCACGTGGGTTTTCTCAGAGATCTTCGGTTTCCTCCCACATTCCAAAGACATACAGGTTTGTAGGTTAATTGGCTTGGTATAAGTGTAAATTGTCCCTAGTGTGTGTGTAGGATAGTGTTAGTGGGCGGGGATTGCTGGTCACTGCGGATTCGGTGGGCCGAAGGGCCTGTTTCCACGCTGTACCTCTAAACCAGGGGTGGGCAACCTTGTTCTGCATAAAGGCCAGGACGCATGTCTGTGAGAGGATGGTGGGCCACATCTATCACGTGTACACATGGATCCCGCCCCTTCATGGATGCCACCCAGAGCACTGGCCCCTAGTTACGGGTGCTCACCAACATGGCGCCCCTAGTTACGGGCGCTCACCAACATGATGTCCCTAGTTACGGGTGCTCACCAACATGGTGTCCCTAGTTACGGGCGCTTACCAACATGGCGTCCTCAGTTACGGGCGCTCACCAACATGGCGTCCCTAGTTACGGGCGCTCACCAACATGGTGTCCCTAGTTACGGGTGCTCACCAACATGGCGTCCCTAGTTACGGGTGCTCACCAACATGGCGTCCCTAGTTACGGGCTCTTACCAACATGGCGTCCTTAGTTACGGGCACTCGTCCCAGCTCACCAACATGGCGTCCCTAGTTACGGGCGCTCACCAACATGGCGCCCCTAATTACGGGCGCTCACCAACATGGCGCACCTACGGACCATTGCCTTGGCTCTGTCCTGAAGGCGGTGGCTCAAATACGCACACTCACCCGTCCCCGGCCCATTGACAACCCCGATCCTGACAGTGAAGCCCAGACACGGGAGGTGCGTGGCCGTGCCGGCGGCTTTGCGCAGGATGCGGTACAGCCAGAGCTCGGCGCTCGGCCCCACTCCGGCGCTCGGCGTCTCGGCCTTGCGGCCGAATGGCCTACTCCTGCACCTATGGTCTACTGACCTGCGTGGGTTTCTCCAAGATTCTCGGTTTCCTCCCGCACTTCAAAGATGTACAGGTATGTAAGTTAATTAGCTGGGTGTATGTGTAAATGGTCGCTGGTGCGTGTAGGATATTGTTGGCGTGCAAGGATAACAGAGGGGGAGAAGCTGATCCCGAGTCTGGTGGTGTGCACTTTCAAGCTTCTGTACCTTCTGTCGGATGGGAGAGTGCGCTGGGCGGTGCGGACCCGATACTTCCGCGCGGTACCTCTAAAACTAAACTAAATCGCTGTGCAAAATCTTTCCAGTACAGTGGCTACTTACCTAGATTATAGAGAATGCAGGCCTGTTCATAGCAGATCTCATCCACGGTTACTGCTTTGCCGGAAAAGATCTCAGTCCTGGAATTTCAACAAGCACATCAGGAAGTCAGTACCTATACTTACTCGCCTACATTGCAAACATGGGCAGAACACAAAACGCACACAAACTGTGCAGGAAATATCAAATATTAGAGGACACAGCTTTAAGATGAGAGGGTCAAAGTTTAAACGAGATGTCCAGGGGCAAGTTCTTTATTTATACACACAGGCACACGCACACACACACACACAGGCACACGCAGACACACACTGAAGGACATAGACACACACACACACATACATGAACGGACACAGGCACACGCCTACACACACACACATGGACGGACACAGACACACACTGACACGCACACAGACGGACACACAGAGATACAAAGCAGACACACACAGACGCACGCACGCAAGGATTGACACACACACACACACACAGACACGCACACACACAAATATAAACGCACAGACACGCACGCACGCACGGACACACACACACACATAAACACACACAGGGTGGTGGGTGCCTGGAACGGGCTGCCAGGGGTGGCAATGGAGGTAGATACGATAGTGGCGTTTAAGAGACTTTTAGACAGGCACATGGGAATAGAGGGATATGGATCATGCGCAAGCAGATGAGATTAGTTTAACTTGGGATCATGTTTGGCACGGAAATTGTGGGCCGAAGGGCCTGTTCCTGTGCTATAATGTACTGTCATATCGATACGACAGAACTTCTATTGATCCCAGGAAGGAAATAGACAACAGGTGCTGGAGTAGGCCATTCGCCCCTTCGAGCCAGCACCGCCATTCAATGTGATCATGGCTGCTCATCCCCAATCAGTATCCCGTTCCTGCCTTCTCCCCATATCCCCTGACTCCGCTATCTTTAAGTGCCCTATCTAGCTCTCTCTTGAAAGTATCCAGAGATCCGGCCTCCACCGCCCTCTGAGGCAGAGAATTCCACAGACTCACCACTCTCTGTGTGAAAAAGCGATTCCTCGTCTCCGTTCTAAACGGATTATTAACTTATTCTTAAACTGTGTGTGTGGCCCCTGGTTCTGGACTCTCCCAACATCGGGAACATGTTTCCTACCTCTAGCGTGTTCAAACCCTTAATAATCTTATATGTTTCAAGTGACTGTCCTCTGGAGAGAAGGAATGAGTAACGTTATGTTGTCTGAAGAAGGGTCTCAACCCGAAACGTCACCCATTCCTTCCCTCCAGAGATGCTGCCTGTCCCGCTGAGTTACTCTGGCATTTTGTGTCTGTCTTCGCCCTTGCAGCTTAGTTTATTGTCAAGTGTGCCGTGTGAAAAAGTGTTTTTCCTCATCTCCGTTCTAAATGGCTTACCCCTTATTCTTAAATCGATCTGCCAACTGTCATAAAACACAAGATAAATGAAGCATGAAATTAAAGTGAGGAGTGGAAAGGATTGGGGATGGGGGGGGGAACAAAAGAAAGACGAAGCAAAACAAAAACCCAGCACTGGGCAAAGCTTGTTCTCACCATGTAACTGGGACCGCTGCCTCCTCTCCTGACCCCATGGGGACACGACTCTGCAGATAGTGAAGCTGGCCAAAGTACTTCCTCAATGTGCTGCATCCTTCAAAGTCTCTCGTTACATTGACAGCGCTCTGTAACATTTAACACACGCCAAATCACGACAGACCTACGAATGCTTTCACATTACATTTCTTTTACCTCAAGAGTCTCCTAGAAACGTCAAATCAAGATTCAAGCGAGTTTATTGAAATGTGTCCCTGATATGACAATGACATTCTTGCTTTGCTTCAGCACAACAGAACATAGTAGGCATGACTACAGAACAGATCAGTGTGTCCCAAGCCTTTCCTGACGTCCTCTGAGCGAGGGCTATTTGTACATATGTATGTAGCTTGCTTGTGTATACTATTCTTATAACAAATGTAAAGCACTTTGATCAACGAGAGTTGTTTTTTAAATGTGCTATATAAATAAATAAATGTGACATATACCATAATATAAATATATACACACATGAATAAATAACCAGATAAAGTGCAAATAAACAGATTATGGTTATTAATGTTCATAGTTTTGTCCGAGCCGAGAGTTTAATAGCCTGATGGCTGTGGGGAAGTAGCTATTCCTGAACCTGGTCGTTGCAGTCTTCAGGCTCCTGTACCTTCTACCTGAAGGTAGCGGGGAGATGAGTGTGTGGCCAGGATGGTGTGGGTCTTTGATGATACTGCCAGCCTTTTTGAGGCAGCGACTGCGATAAATCCCCTCGATGGTAGGGAGGTCAGAGCCGATGATGGACTGGGCAGTATTTACTGCTTTTTGTAGTCTTTTCCGCTCCAGGGCGCTCAAGTTTCTGAACCAAGCCACGATGCAACCGGTCAGCATGCTCTCTACTGTGCACCTGTAGAAGTTAGAGAGAGTCCTCCTGGACAAACCGACTCTCCGTAATCTTCTCAGGAAATAGAGGCGCTGATGTGCTTTCTTAATAATTGCATTAGTGTTCTCAGACCAGGAGGGATCTTCAGAGATGTGCACGCCCAGGAATTTGAAGTTCTTGACCCTTTCAACCATCGACCCGCTGATATAAACAGGACTGTGGGTCCCCATCCTCCTCCTTCCAAAGTCTACGTGGTAAGAAGTACCAGCTGGAGGCAAGCCTGTAAACTCATGAAAATTAGCAGGAAATGGCATTTCCTCATCCTTCACTCCATAGATGCTGCCTCACCCGCTGTGTTTCTCCAGCATTTTTGTCTATCGAATATTTGACATCCTACTGATAAGCAGGGCAACCAGAACTGCACATAATATTCCAAATGCGGTCCTACCAACATTTTAGTTTCGTTCGAAGGTCGACACAAAATGCTGGAATAACTGAGCGGGACAGGCAACATCTCTAGAGAGAAAGAATGGGTGACGTTTCAGGACGATACCCTTCTTCAGTTTCGAAGGATGAGGGGGCGGATCTTTTAGAAACATATAAAATTATAAAAAGACTGGACAAACTATATGCAGGAAAAATGTTCCCAATGTTGGGCGAGTCCAGAACCAGGGGCCAGTCTTGGAATAAAGGGGAGGTCATTTAAGACTGAGATTGGAAAAAACCGTTTTCACCCAAAGAGTTGTGAATTTATGTAATTCCCTGCCACAGAGGGCAGTGGAGGCCAAATCACTGGATGGATTTAAGAGAGAGTTAAATAGAGCTCTAGGGGCTAGCGGAGTAAAGGGGTATGGGGAGAAGGCGGGTACGGGTTATTGATAGGGGACGATCAGCCATGATCACAATGAATAACGGTGTCTGCTCGAAGGGCCGAATGGCCTCCTCCTGCACCTATTTTCTATGTTTCTATGACCTGAAACGTCACCCATTCCTTCGCACCAGAGATGCTGTCTGTCCCGCTGAGTTACTACAGCTTTTTTTGTCTATCTTCGGTTTAAACCAGCATCTGCAGTTCCTTCCTACACATCTTAGAGTCATCGAGTGATACAGTGCGGAAACAGGCCCTTCGGCCCAACTCGCCCGCACCGGCCAACAATGTCCCAGCTACCCTAGTTTAGTTTACAGATATAGTGGAAACAGGCCCTTCGGCCCACCGAGTTTGTGCTGACCAGCGATCACCCGTACACTAGCACTATCCAACACACTAGGGATAATTTACAATTTTTCACCAAAGCCAATTAACCGACAAACCTGTGGGTCTTTGGAGTGGTGGAGGAAACCCATGTGGACACAGGAAGAACGTGGGCAGCACGGTGGCGCAGCTGGAGAGTTACTGCCTTACAACGAATGCAGCGCTGAAGACTCGGGTTCGATCCCGACTACGGGTGCTGTCTGTACGAAGTTTGTACGTTCTCCCCGTGACCTGCGTGGATTTTCTCCGAGATCTTCGGTTTCCTCCCACACTCCAAAGAAGTACATGTTTGCAGGTTAATTGGCTTGGTGTAAATGTAAAAATTGTCCCTAGTGTGTGTAGTGTGTGTAGGGTAGTGTTAGTGTGCAGGGATCGCTGGTCGGCGCGGACCCGGTGAGCCGAAGGGCCTGCTGCCTCCGCGCTGTATCTCTGGACTAAACTAAACGTGCAAACTCCGTATAGACAGCACCCGTAGTCAGGATCAAAGCCAGGTCTCTGGCGCTGTGAAGCAGCAACTCTACCACTGCGCCACCGTGCCACCCTAGACAATAATGGCTTTCAGCAAAATGAAGAACTTGGGTCTGACCGTCACAGTACATTAAGTTGATGCAAAGCAAGTAACCGAAAATGTGTCATCGAAAATGTGCTGCCCGTTACATTTTGTCATTTTAATTACTTTAAAGTTTTAAAAAAACTCGCCCTTCCAGGTGGACAGAAAAAAAATAAACTCTCTCAAAAAATGTTTCCCATTAAATCATGGGAGTTTTGGAATGAAACAGCCAAAGACAACTATTAAAGAAGGAACTGCAGATATTGGAACAATCAAAGGTAGACAAAAATGCTGGAGAAACTCAGCGGGTGAGGCAGCGTTTATGTAGCGAAGGAATAGGGTTGAGTCTCTGCTTCAGACTTAAAGGAATAGAAACATAGAAAATAGGTACAGGGTGAGGCCATTCAGCCCTTCGAGCCAGCATTCATTGCGATCATGGCTGATCGTCCCCAATCAATAACCCGTGTCTGCCTTCTCCCCATATCCCTTGACTCCACTAGCCCCTAGAGCTCTATCTAACTCTCTCTTAAATCCATCCAGTGATTTGGCCTCCACTGCCCTCTGTGGCAGGGAATTCCACACATTTTTTTCACAACTCTCTGGGTGAAAAAGTTTTTCCTCACCTCAGTCTTAATTCCCCTTTATTCTAAGACTGTGGCCCCTGGTTCTGGACTCGCCCAACATTGGGAACATTTTTTCTGCATCTATCTTGTCCAGCCCTTTCAAATGTTATATGTTTCTATAAGATTCCCCCTCATCCTTCTAAACTCCAGTGAATACAAGCCTAGTCTTTTCAATCTTTCCTCATATGGCAGTCCCGCCAGCCCAGGGATCAATCTCGTGAACCTACGCTGCACTGCCTCAATCACAAGGATGTCCTTCCTCAAATTCGGAGACCAAAACTGGACACAATACTCCAGATGTGGTCTCACCAGATCCCCACCCCCACATCAGTCTGAAGAAGGGTCTCGACCCCAAACGTCACCTATTCCTTCGCTCCATAGATGCTGCCTTACCTGCTGAGTTTCTCGTAGCATTTTTGTCTACCAAAGACAATTGTTAGGCACCCACCTGTCTGAGCTGATCGAGTTTCCTCAGTTCCTCACTGTAGTTGTCTGGATTTTCACCATAGTGCTTCAAAATGTACTGGAAAAAACACAAAATAAAATCAGGACCGCAAAATAATTTCCCACAAAATGTTCCTCTCTTATTTAAACCACTTTAAACAGAGAAAATAGACAATAGACGCAGGAGTAGGCCATCCGGCCCTTCAAGCCAGCTCCGCCATTCAATGTGATCATGGCTGATCATCCACAATCAGTACCCCGTTCCTGCCTTCTCCCCATATCCACTGACTCCGCTATCTTTAAGAGCCCTATCTAACTCACTCTTGAAAGCATCCAGAGAACCGGCCTCCACCGCCCTCTGAGCCAGAGAATTCCACAGACTCACCACACTCTCTGTGTGAAAAAGTGTTTCCTCGTCTCCGTTCTAAATGGCTTACCCCTTATTCTTAAACTGTGGCCCCTGGTTCTGAACTCCCCCAACATCGGGAACATGTTTCCTGCCTCTAGCGTGTCCAAACCCTTAACAATCTTATATGCTTCAATAAGATTCCCTCTCATCCTTCTAAACTCCAGGGTGTACAAGCCCAGCTGCTCCATTCTCTCAGCATATGACAGCCCCGCCATCCCGGGAATTAACCTTGTGAACCTACGCTGCATTCTGAAAGCATTACAAGTTTTTGTATGATTTATATGATTCATATATTATCAAGTGAAATTTTCATGTTATTGCTGACAATGTTTGTTTAGGGTCAGAGGTCAAATACGGCTGGTCACGTGTGTGGCCTCACACGGAAGCATTTTTCTTTCATGACTCAGTTTTATCTTACCAACTCTGTGAATTTTACAAAAGCTAGAATGTTCATATCTTTGGCAGACGTGCATTATAGTTCTGCGGGTACGAAAATAGCAATGAAGAAGGTTAATCTCTTACAAGGTTTTATTTCCAGTGACGGCGCCTGGTCACGTGTGTGACGCGGCCGGTTCACTTTCCAAAGAATGGCCCAGACGCTGGTTTACACCAAAGATAAAACGCAAAATGCCGGAGTAACTCAGCGGGACAGGCGGCGTCTGCGGAGAGAAGGAAGGGGAGACATTTCGGGCCGAGACCCTTCTGCAGTCTGAAGAAGGATCTCGACCCCGAAACGTCACCCCTTTCCCTCTCTCTACAGATGCCGCCTGTCCGGCTGAGTTACTCCAGCATTTTGCTGTCTGACCTGTTGAATAATGTTCTCGGGGGAGGGGGTCAGGCAGCATCTGTGAAGGAAATTTGATGGGTAATGTTTCAGGCCGGGACCCTCCTTCAGACTGATTGTCGTGGGGGGTGGAAGATGAAAGGGAGGGATGGGGCAGGACTAGCTCTGGGATGTCATTATCAGAGCACGGTCAAACAGCAGTAATTATTCGAGTCATAGAGTGATACAGCGTCTTCATCTCTCCTCTCCTGTCTGACAGTGAATCCGAGATTCCAAACAAACTCAGGATAGACAATAGACAATAGGTGAAGGAGTAGGCCATTTGGCCCTTCGAGCCAGCATCACCATTCAATGTGATCATGACTGATCATCCCCAACCTTGTAAACCTACGCTGCACTCCCTCAATAGCGAGAATGTCCTTCCTCAAATTAGGGGACCAAAGCTGCACACAATACTCCAGGTGTGGTCTCACTGGGGCTCGGTACAACTGCAGAAGGACCTCCTTGCTCCTATATTCGATTCCTCTTGTTATAAAGGCCAACATGCCATTCGCTTTCTGCACTGCCTGCTGTACCTGCATGCTTACTTTCATAGACCGAGATAAAAACTCATAGACATAGATAAAAACTCATTACCCCTCCAATTCTTTCAATTGCTTTAAAGACTGTTTTTTTTCCTGTCTTCCTGATTAAAATCTCAGTTTAGTTTATTGTCACGTGCACCGTTTTGTTGCGTTACAATCGAGCCATTCACAGTGTACAGATACAGGATAAAGGAAATAACATTTAGTGCAAGGTAAAGCCAGCAAAGTCCGATCAAGGATAGTCCAAGGGTCACCAATGAGGTAGATAGTAGCTCAGGACAGCTCTCTGGTTGTGGTAGGATTCAGTTGCCTGATAACAGCTGGGAAGAAACTGCCCGCGACTTTTCACTGCAGTCTGCACTTTCCTCTGCGCCATCTTGATTAGTACAGGTGTTTCTTGATTAGTGCGGGTATCAGAGGTTATGGGGAGAAGACAATAGACAATAGGCGCAGGAGTCGGCTATTCAGCCCTTCGAGCCAGCACCGGCATTCAATGTGATCATGGCTGATCATCCCCAATCAGTACCCCATTCCTGCCTTCTCCCCATATCCCCTGACTCCGCTATCTTTAAGAGCCCTCTCTTGAAAGCATCCAGAGAACCGGCCTCCACCGCCCTCTGAGGCAGAGAATTTCACAGGCTCACCACTCTCTGTGAGAAAAAGTGTTTCCTCGTCTCCGTTCTAAATGGATTACCCTTTATTCTTAAAAAGTGGCGAAGGTTTTCTGTTTTACCCATGTGTATGTGCTTTTGGCTTTCAGGGGAAAAAAATGTACAAAGGGAAAAGACCATCACACAGCACACAACATTTACCAAATAATGAAAGGCCTGGATAGAGTGGATGGGGAGAGGATGTTTCCACTAGTGGGAGAGACTAGGACCAGAGGTCACAGCCTCAGAAGTACATGCCTACTATGTTCTGTTGCGCTGAAGCAAAGCAAGAATTTCATTGCACTATCAGGGAACGACAATAAACTCACTTGAACTTAAACTTGAGAACGTTCCTTCAGGAAGGAGATGAGGAGGAATCTCTTTAGTCAGAGGGTGGTGAATCTGTGGAATTCATTGCCACAGAAAGCTGTGGAGGCCAAGTCAGTGGATATTTTTAAGGCAGAGATGGATAGATTCTCAATTAGTGCGGGTGTCAGGGGTTATGGGGAGAAGGCAGGAGAATGGGGTTAGGAGGGAGAGATAGATCGGCCATGATTGAATGGCGGAGTAGACTTGATGCCGAATGGCCTGAGTCTTCTCCTACGACATTATGACTATCAACCACACACAATTCTTCAACCATTGGGACAGGATCTTCCCGTACGATCAAGACATCGCCGTAATAAGCAACGCTTCCCTTTCCTGGATTCCGATTATCGTGCAGAGAAAGTGTGTACATTTGTAAATATGTTTTTAAAAACTGCTCGTATGAATGCGCTGGGATTTTGGAAATCTGCAAAGTAAATTATTGGCGGAACTAGTGTGTGAAAGGAAGCGATAATTGCTTTACTTTCACACAAAACGCTATTGTATAAGATGTTTAAGAAGGAACTGCAGATGCTGGAAAATCGAAGGTAGACATAAAATGCTGGAGAAACTGTCCCGAAACGTTGCCCATTTCCTTCGCTCCTTAGGTGCTGCCTCACCCGCTGTTTCTCCAGCATTTTTGTCTACCTATTATATAAGATATTTGTTTCTATCCTGGGTACACAAAAATGCTGGAGAAACTCAGCAGGTGCAGCTATCCTGTGCTGAAAAAACAATCTGTTTTTGAGTCAACAGATTTTGGCCCATATAACCATATAACAATTACAGCACGGAAACAGGCCATCTCTGCCCTTCTAGTCCGTGCCAAACATTTATTCTCCCCTAGTCCCATCTACCTGCACTCACACCATAACCCTCCATTCCTTTCCCGTCCATATACCTATCCAATTTATTTTTAAATGATAAAATCGAACCTGCCTCCACCACTTCCACTGGAAGCTCATTCCACACAGCTACCACTCTCTGAGTAAAGATGTTCCCCCTCATGTTACCCCTAAACTTTTGTCCCTTAACTCTCAAATCATGTCCTCTTGTTTGAATCTTCCCTACTCTCAATGGAAAAAGTTTATCCACGTCAACTCTGTCTATCCCTCTCACAATGGAATTTTTTTTAAAGTTATCTTTTGTCTTCAACTGTTCTTGAAGATATTAAATATGAGATCCCTCACCTGACCAATACTTTTAGCATTAGATAACATAATTAGTAGATTGATTCAGGGAACTGAACCATCCCACCACAACCAGAGAGCAGTGCTGGACTGTTTAAGAAGGAACTGCAGATGCTGGAAAATCGAAGGTACACAGAAAAGCTGGAGAAACTCAGCGGGTGCAGCAGCATCTATGGAGCGAAGGAAATAGGCAACATTTCGGGCCAAAACCCTTCTTCAGACTGAACTACTATCTACCTCATTGGTGACCCTCGGACTATCCTTGATCAGTCTGAAGAAGGGTTTCGACCCGAAACGTCACCCATTCCTTCCCTCCAGAGATGCTGCCGGTCCCGCTGAGTTACTCCGGCATTTTGTGTCTATCTTGATCGGACTTTGCTGGCTTTACCTTGCACTAAACGTTATTCCCTCATCATGTATCTATACACTGTAAATGTCTCAATTGTCTCAAAAAGGGGATCTCATTGAAACATATAAGACACACTAGACGCTTGGACACACTAGAGGCAGGAAACATGTTCCCTATGTTGGGGGTGTCCAGAACCAGGGGCCACAGTTTAAGAATAAGGAGTAAGCCATTTAGAACGGAGACGAGGAAACACTTTTTCTCACAGAAAGTGGTGAGTGTGGAATTCTCTGCCTCAGAGGGCTGTGGAGGTAGGTTCTCTGGATACTTTCAAGAGAGCGCTAGATAGGGCTCTTAAAAATAGCGGAGTCAGGGGATACGCGGAGAAGGCAGGAACGGGATACTGATTGGGGATGATCAGCCATGATCACATTGAATGATGGTGCTGGCTGGAAGGGCCAAATGGCCTACTCCTGCACCTGTTGTCTATTTATTGTCTATTGTAATCATGTGTTGTGTTTCCGCTGACTGGTTAGCACGCAACAAAAGCTTTTCACTGTACCTCGGTATGCGCGACAATAAACTGAACTGAAACTAATTTTTTTAATTTTCCAAGCAACGTTAATGCTCATGACATAATCTTAAATCTTCACACCAGTGAGTCACAAACAACAGCCAGCCATGAGTACAATCTGAAGGGTCCTGACCCAAAACATCGCCTGTCCATTCCCTCTCCACATGTTTAGTTCCGCCAGCATTCTACGTTTTGCTCAAGATCTTCTGCAGACTTTTGTGTGCCGAAAGTACAATCTATGTTACTCATCTACCGTATCCGCTGTTCCCCTGACAGTCTTTCCAGGTGAGGCAGAGGTTCACTTGTACCTCCTCCAACCTCACTACTGTATCCACTTGTTCCAGGTGTGGACTCCGATGTATCGACGAGACCAAGCGCAGGCTCGGCGATCGTTTCACTGAGCACCTCCGCTCAGTCCGCCTTAACCTACCTGAATGGCTTAGACCTTATCACTTTAACTCCCCCTCCCATTCCCAATCTGACCTTTCCGTCCTAGGCCTCCTCCACTGTCAGAGTGAGGCCCAGCGCAAATTGGAGGAACAGCACCTCGTATTTTGCTTGGGCAGTTTACACCCCAGTGGTATGAACATTGACTTCTCTAACTTCAAATAGCCCTTGCTTTCCCTGTCTACCCCCCTCCCCCTTCCCAGTTCTGCCACCAGTCTCCGACTACATTTTATCTCTGTACCGCCCACTCCCCCGACATCAGTGAGAAGAAGGGTCTCGACCCGAAACGTCGCCCGTTCCTTCTCAGACTGAGAGTCTGGGGAGGGGGCTACAAGGGGGAGATAGAGATATGCAGCCAGCACCGGGTCATGATCAGAAGCCAGAGGTCTGAGGCGTGCTGGAACACTACCCGTCAGTCGGGCAAGTGCCTCTACAAACACACAGCTGGCAACATCTGGAGCCACGCACCCTGCTTGACCGACACGCCGCCCGTCACTGACCGACCGGCCAGCATACCACGTGTTACATGCACCACACTTACTCATCAAGACAAATTTCACTTGCACCACTTCCAACCTCATCGACTGCATCCGCTGGTCCGGATGTGTGGACTCTTATGGATCGGCGAGACCAAGCGCAGGCTCGGCGATCGGTTCGCTGAACACCTCCGCTCAGTCCTACCTGATCTCCCGGTTACTAAACACTTTAACTGCCGCTCCCATTCCCACACTGACCTTTCTGTCCTGGGCCTCCTCGATTGTCAGAGTGAGGCCCGGTGCAAATTGGAGGAACAGCACCTCGTATTTCACTTGGGCAGCTTACACCCCAGCGGTATGAACATGGACTTCTATAACCTCAAGTAACCCTTGCTTTCCCTCACTCTCCAATATACAATAGACAATAGGTGCAGGAGTAGGCCCTTCGGCCCTTCGAGCCATTCAATGTGATCATGGCTGATCATCCCCAATCAGTACCCCGTTCCTGCCTTCTCCCCATATCCCCTGACTCCGCTATCTTTAAGAGCCCTACCTAGCTCTCTCTTGAAAGTATCCAGAGAACTGGCCTCCACCGCCCTCTGAGGCAGAGAATTCCACAGACTCACCACTCTCTGTGAGAAAAAGTGTTTCCTCGTCTCTGTTTTAAATGGCTTACCCCTTATTCTTAAACTGTGGCCCCTGTACCTCTTCCATGCAGCCTTCTTACCCCAGTTTTATGTCACTGGGGCACGGCCACTACAATTCAAGAACCAGAGGACATAGGTTTAAGGTGAGGACTGAACAATTTAAAAGGAATCTGAGGGGTTACGATTTCCACACAGGTGGGCGTATGGAACAAGCTGCCGGAGGAGGTAGTTGAAGCTGGGACTATCCCAACGTTTATAAAACAGTTAGACAGGTACATGGCTAGGACAGGTTTGGAGTGATATGGAACAAGTGCTGGCAGGTGGGAACTAGTGTAGCTGGGACATATTGACCGGTGTGGACAAGTTGGGCCAAAGGGCATGTTTCCACACTCTATGACTCGATGCAGACTCGAGTTCAAAATTCAACTAACCAGAACTCATGTGCCATTTAAAATTTGCTGAAAACTGTGCTCTTTAGAAACATTCACAATCGAAACGTCTCAAAGCTTTCACAAACCACAGGAACAATGACATAATGTCATCCACGACTATGCAGAATAGTTAGTTAACCGGTTAGCACGCAATAAAAGCTTTTCACTGTACCTCGGTGCAGATGACAATAAACTAAACGATACATTATAAGCTCTCACACGGTTGTCCCAAGTCAGTTTGTTTACATTTCCTGCGGCAACCAACATCACATATCAGTCACATCATATCCAGAAGGATGGAAACTAGGTTTAACTAGGCATCAGACCCTCAGTTCTGATCAAAGGACACTTCAACATCTAATCTAACTTTTACAATTCTTATAAATACGTCTCAAACTCCAACAAAGGTAGACAAAAATGCTGGAGAAACTCAGCGGGTGAGGCAGCATCTATGGAGCGAAGGCATAGGTGACGTTTCGGGTTGAGGCCCTTCTTCAGACTGATGTGGAGGTGGGGGGGGGGGGGGGGGGGAGGTGGGGAAGAAAGGAAGAGGCGGAGATAGTGGGCTTTGGGGGAGCTGGGAAGGGGAGGGGAAGGAGGGAGAAAGCAGGGACTACCTGAATTTGGAGAAGTCAATGTTCATACTGCTGGGGTGTAAACTACCCAAGCAAAATATGAGGTGCTGCTCCTCCAATTTACGGTGGGACTCACTCTGGCCATGGAGGAGGCCCAGGACAGAAAGGTCGGATTCGGAATGGGAGGGGGAGTTGAAGTGCTGAGCCACCGGGAGATCAGGTTGGTTATTGCGAACTGAGCGGAGGTGTTGGGTGATGCGATCGCCAAGCCTGCGCTTCAAACGACAACAGTTTTCTCCAATTCCAACCACTACAGCAATCTAGGTTCTCAAAATGCAATGTACCATTCAACGATTGAAGACATTTATTGGTTTGAGCAATCGAGGCTCCAGGATGGAGGTCCAGGATCCAGGACATCTCGGAAGGGCTGCCTGGCATCCTCAAGGGGGAGGGGGTGCATGTTGGCACAAATGGCAAAAGCAGGAAAAGGGAAGAGAATATGGGATGTTAGGCAAATATGGGATGTTAGGCAAAAGGGTAAAAAGCAGTAAGTGTAAGCAACTGCAGATGTTGGTTTAAATCGAAGGTAGACACAAAATGGACATCTCTAACTTCAGATAGCCCTTGCTTTCCCTCTCTCTCCATCCCCTTCCCAGTTCTCCCACTAGTCTTACTGTCTCCGACTACTCTTTGTCTTTGTCCCGCCCCCACCCCCCTGAGATCCGTCTCTCCAGAGATGCTGCCTCACCCACGGAGTTACTCCAGCATTTTCTGTCTACCTAGTGTAAAAAGCAGGACTGCCATAGTATTAATCTCCACATTACTTCCCGTGCCATGTGCTGGTGAGGGTAGAACAGGAAACATAGAAACATAGTAAACAGATGCAGGCAGAGGCCATTCGGCCCTTCGAGCCAGCACCGCCAATCAATATGATCATGGCTGATCATCCAAAATCAGTACCCTGTTCCTGCTTTCTCCCCATATCCCTAAGATCTAAATCTAACTCTCTCGTGAAAACATCCAGTGAATTGGCCTCCACTGCCTTCTGTGGCAGAGAATTCCACAGGCAAAGGATAGGCCCGGTGAATAAGTAAGTAAGTAGGTTTATTGGCCAAGTATTCACATACAAGGAATGTGCCTTGGTGCACCGCCCACAAGTAACAACATGACATTCAGTGACAGTTAGGAATGACTCAGAAAACACTAAACATTAATAATAATAAAACATTAATGATAAAACATGATACATAACTCCATCTTCTTCTTGCGTATGGTGTGCACAGCCTAAAGTTGTGGGACAACTTGTTCTATTTGATCTTATTTGATCGTACAAATGAGCAGTTGGTACAGCGGGCAGGGATTCAGAGTTTTGGACCACGGGGATCTCTTCTGGGGGCAGGTGACCTGTACAAGAATGATGGGTTGCACCTGAGTTGGAGGAGGACCAATAACCTGGCAGGCAGGTCTGCTAGTGCTACATGGGTGGGTTTAAAGTAGTTCGGCGGGGGGGGGCTGGGCTAATGAAAGAAAGAGGCAGGTGAGAGGCTGATAGTCTGTGTGGATCAAAGATCCAATAGCAAGCAAGATAGATCATTCGACGAAAAAGAGGTAGTACGGTCATGGGTAATTTTCGGCCCCATTTCCGTAACCGGTTTTCGTCTCCGCACTAGTATCCTATGGGATCTTTGGCGCGGAGACGGAAGCCGGTTACGGAAACATCTTCGTAAAAATAAAAGTTATTTGGGAAAAAATCTCCTCATTTTCAGAATTTTTATTTATTAACACAAACTGTTCCCCCGCAACGTTGATTAAACTGCGAGTCGGGTCGGGTCTGGTTACTGAAATGGACCGCTCCGTTGTGTACTACACATCATTTAGAAGGAGTGGTCTACCTTGCTCCGCTATAGGATCTTTGGTGTGGATGGTGATGAAAGAAAGTTCAGCAGACACAATAGGCAGGAGCATGGCAGGGAACGGGAAAGGTCTGTTGGTCTGAATTGCATTTATTTCAATGCAAGGGGGCGGATGAGTAAAGGTGTGGATAGGTGAGAGACTGAACAGCAAGAGTCTCTGATCCATATACCTAGGAATGAGCAGCAAAATTCACTGGATGTTTTCACGAGAGAGAGTTATATATATGTGTAGGAAGGAACTGCAGATGCTGATTGAAACCGAGGATAGGCACAAAATGCTGGAGTAACCCAGCGGGACAGGCAGCATCTCTGGAGAGAAGGAATGGGTGACGTTTCGGGTCATGAAGAAGGGACTCGACCCGAAACGTCACCCATTCCTTCTCTCCAGATATGCTGCCTGTCCCGCTGAGTTACTCCAGCTTTTTGCATCTATTGAGAGTTAGATTTAGCTCTTAGGGCTGATGGAATCAAGGGATATGGGGAGAAAGCAGGAACGGGATACTGATCCTGGATGATCAGCCATGATCACTTTGAATGGCGATGCTGGCTCCAAGGTCTAAATGGCCTACTCCTGCACCTAGTTTCTATGTTTCGAAGTCTTTAGAGGGTCAGGATTGTGTATAAAATCATGAGGGGATAGATAGGGTGAACGCACAGAAACTTTTACCCAGGTTAGAGGAATCAAGAACCAGAGGATATAGGTTTAAGCCGAGAGGGGATAAAATTAATAGGGACCTGAGGGGCAACTTTTTCACATAGTATGGGTGTATGGAACGAGCTGCCGGAGGAGGTAGTTGAGGCTGGGACTATATCAACATTTAAATGACATTTGGACAGGTCCAGGACAGGTTTAGAGGGATCTCTGTGTCTATCTTAGTCTCTCTTTTTGTGCCCCTCGCTCTCTCTCTCTGTCTGATCGCTGACTGCCTCTGATCACTCTATACTCTCTCTGATTGTCTGTCTGTTTCTGATATATCTCTCCGTCTGGCTCGAAGGGCCAAATGGCTTCCTCCTGCACCTATTTTCTGTTTTATATCTCTGATCCCTCTCGGCCTGTCTGTCTCTCCCTCCCCCGTCTGTCCGATCTCTCTGACTGCTTGCGCCCCTCTCCTATCTCCCCTCCTCCATCCCCTTCCCTCTCCTCCCTCCATTTCTCCCCCCCCATCTGTCCCCTCGCAACTCTGATCTCTGTGTTTGCCTCCCTCTCTCCCCTTATCCTCCTCCCCTCTCTGCTCTTTCTTCTCCCCCTCCCCCCAATCTCTGCCCCTCACCTCTTCCCCACCCTCCTACTCTCCACCTCTCCCCTCATCTCTTCCCCACCCCCCATCTTCCCATCCTCCCCCCATGCTCCCTTCTACCTCCCCTCTACCTCCCACCTCTCCCCCTCATCCCTTCCCCTCCATCCTCCCCTCCCCTTCTCTCCTCAACCTCCCCCTCTCCCTTTCCTCCCCATCACTGACCCTCCTCCCTCACCCCCATCCTACCCTATTCTATAGTGCTGTGTCTTTTTTATTTATTTCTTTTATATGGATGTATGGCAATCTGATTTCATTTCTGTAAAGCACTTTGGCTTCCATGTGATTTGATTTAAAAGTGCTATATAAATAAAAATTACTTACTTACCCTCTACCCCATCCTCCCCCCTCCTCCGCTCTCCCCACCTCCCTCTCTCCCCTCATCCTCCCTTCTACAGGATACTGAGTTGGATGATCAGCCATAATCACATTGAATGGCGGTGCAGGCTCGAAGGGCCGAATGACCTACTCCTGCACCTATTGTCTATGTTTACCTCTCCCCCCTCCCTCTCCCCACTTCCCCTTTCTCTCTGCACCCACTCTCCCCCTCTCTTCCCCCCACCCTCTCCCCTCCCCTCATCCACCCTCCTCTCCTCTCATCCTCCCTTCTACCTCTCCTAACTCACTCTTCCACCCTCCTCATCTCTCACTCTTCCCCCTCTCCCTTTTCTATCTCCTTTCTCTCCCCCATCCACTCACCCTCTCTCCGCTCCCCTCATCTTCTCTTCTACCTCTCCCCCCCTCTCGACCTCTTCCCCCTCTCCCCTCCTTCTCTCTCTCTCTCTCCCTCTCCTTTCTCTCTCTCCTCTCACCTCCCCTTCTCTCTCTCCTCTTTCTCCTTCTCTCTCTCCTTTCTCTCCCCTCCCCTTCTCCCTCTCCTCTTTCTCTCTCCCCTCATCCTGCCACCTCTCCACTCTCACCCCTTCTCTCTCTCTCTCCCCTCACCTTCCCCCTCTCTGTCTCTCTCCCCTCATCCACTCACCCCTTCCCTATCTCCTCTTTCTCTCCCTCCTCTCCCATTCTTTCTTCTCTTTCTCTCCTCACCTCCTCCTCTCCCCCCCCCCCCGTGTCCCCGTGTGCCCCAGCCCCCGTGTGTCCCCCCCCGCGTGTGCCCACCTGTGTGACGGCGGGGGTGAAGGGGAAATCTCCGGCCTCCTTCAGGTCGAGCCAGATCATGGGCATCCGCGGCACGGCCTCCATCTTGGACACGGCCCGGCCCCGCCCACCGGAAACCCGCGCCTGCCTGCCTGCCCGCCCGCGGCATTCTGGGAGTTGTGGTCCAACCACCCATCCCCCAATGGCTGCAGGGCTCAGCACTCACCTGTACAGGTGGTCATTGGTGTGGTGCTCACCTGTACAGGTGGTCATTGGTGTGGTGCTCACCTGTACAGGTAACTAGCGGTGCATGGTACACCTGTACAAGTTTCCAGCGGTGCATGGTACACCTGTACAGGTGCCCAGTGGTGCAGCATACACCTGTACAGGTGCCCAGTGGTGCAGCATACACGTGTACAGGTGCCCAGTGGTGCAGCATACACCTGTACAGGTGCCCAGTGGTGCAGCATACACCTGTCCAGGTAGTCAGCGGTGCACGGTACACCTGCACAGGTGCCCAGTAGTGCACCGTACACCTGCGCAGGTAGTCAAAAGTGCTGCGTACACCTACACAGGTAGCTTGCGATGTGGCGTAGACATGTACAGGTAGCTAGTGGGGTAGACATGTAGAGGTGGCCAGCGGTGTACACCTGTACAGGTGGCCATTGGTGCGGTGTACACCACCACAGGTGACGACAATGGTGTGGTGTAGACATGTACAGGTAGCTAGAGGTGCAGTGTACACCTGTGCAGGTAGCCAGCCATGCAACATCCACCTGTACAGGTAACCCGTGGTGCAGAATGCACCTGTACAGGTAGCTAATGTTGTGGAGTACACCTGTACAGGTCAAGAATATTTTATCGTCTTGTGTCCCAGATAGAATAATGAAATTCTTACTCGCTGCAGCACAACAGAATATGTAAACATAGTACACTGTAAACAATATGATAAACGAGAGAGAAAATAGAAAGGTTCAGTGCGTGTATATACACAAATACTCACAAATACACACAGACCGTTCCATAGACGTACAGGCGTGTAGGTTAATTGGCTTGGCAAATGTAACTCCTGCACCTATTTTTCTATGTTTCTATGTTAATAGCCTGAAGGCTGTAGGGTGGGACTCGTGTACCTGGTCACATATTGTGCGTAGGATTTGTGTATCTTTATTGCAAAACCAATAATTTGTATATGGATAGGAACAAAAAGCTGACAATAGGTGCAGGAAACATAGAAACATAGAAATTAGGTGCAGGAGTAGGCCATTCGGCCCTTCGAGCCTGCACCGCCATTCAATATGATCATGGCTGATCATCCAACTCAGTATCCCGTACCTGCCTTCTCTCCATACCCTCTGATCCCCTTGGCCACAAGGGCCACATCTAACTCCCTCTTAAATATAGCCAATGAACTGGCTTCAACTACCCTCTGTGGCAGAGAGTTCCAGAGATTCACCACTCTCTGTGTGAAAAAAGTTCTCCTCATCTCGGTTTTAAAGGATTTCCCCCTTATCCTTAAGCTGTGACCCCTTGTCCCCTTGTCCTGGACTTCCCCAAGGAGTAGGCCATTCGACTATTCGAGCCAGCACCGCCATTCAATGTGATCATGGCTAATCATGCACAATCAGTACCCCGTTCCTGCCTTCCCCCGCTATCTCCGTCTCAGCGGGTCAGAGAGGAACTATGGAGAAAAGGAATAGAAAAAATATCTTGTTGTGAAACGTCACTAATTCCTTTTCTCCACAGATGCCTTCTGACCAGCTGAATTACTCCAGCTTTTTGAGTCTATTTGGTTTAAGCCAGTATCGGCAGTTCCATCCTACGCAATTTGTGGATGGATTTTGTATACACTTTTTCCTGACCAATAATTTGTGGATGAGTTTTGGATATGCTTATTGTTCATAAGTGATAGGAGCAGAATGATACCTTTCGGCCCAGCAAGTCTACTCTGCCATTCAATCATGGCTGATCTATCTCTCCCTCCCAACCCCATTCTCCTGCCTTCTCCCCATAACCCCTGACACCCGTACTAATCAACAGTCTATCTAAAATAGACACAAAATGCTGGAATAACTCAGCGGGACGGGCAGCATCTCTGGAGAGAAGGAATGGGTGACGTTTCAGGCTGATGTTCGGGGAGAGGGAGGTACAGAGATAAGGACGTGCAAGGTGTGAACACGGGACAAAGGGGATGGAGATCAAGGGAAATGTAGAATAGATCATTGTTGGCTGGGAGAAGGCAACAACGAAGCAAACAGAGATAAAATGTAGTCGGAGTCAGTCAGACTGTTTGGAGAACTGGGTAGGAGGAGGGATGGAGTGAGAGGGAGAGCAAGGGTTACTTGAAGTTAGAGAAGTCAATATTCATGCCACTGGGGTGTAAGCTGCCCAAGCGAAATATGAGATGCCCTGGTAACCTCTCTCCATCCAAAACGTCACCCATTCCTTCTCCCCAGAGATGCTACTTGGCCCGATGAGTTACTCCAACACTTTGTGTCTATCTTTGTTTTAAACCAGCATCTGCAGTTCCATCCTGCACAAGAATCTATCTATATCTCTGCTTTAATAATATCCAGTAACGTGGCCTCCACAGCCTTCTGTGGCAAAGAATTCCACAGAGTCGCCGCCTTCCCTTCTGAACACCCACCATACCCCTCACCAGACCTCACTTCACCTCTGTCCATTCCTCTGTCCCCAACCCCCACCCTGGCCGTGTCTTCACCATCCCCCCCCCTGACCTCCCCCTTTCCGATGCGGAACAGTCCGTCTCCAGCAGAGGCCTCACCTTTGTTCCCCTCCGTCCCTCACATTCAACGAATTCCGGGTCTGCCGAAATAAAAAGCACACTGTCCAACCATCACCTGTGCAGGTAGATAGTGCATGTGCTGTACACCTGGCCAAACAGTTGAATGAATGTATGAATGAATGAATGAATGAATGAATGGATACCTTTAATTGCCAAGTATTCACATACAAGGAATTTGCCTTGGTGCTCCACCCGCAAGTGACAACATGACACACAGTGACAGCTAGGAATGACACATAAAACATTAAACATTAATAATAAAACATTATCGATTAAACATGTGAACTAAATTAAATACCAGAGCTAAAGGAGGCTACAGATTTTTGGTTATTGAGTAGAGCAACTACTCGTGGAAAAAAGCTGTTTTTATGTCTGGTTGTGGCGGCTTTGACAGTCCGGAGGTGCCTTCCAGAGGGAAGTGATTCAAAGAGTTTGTGGCCAGGGTGAGAGGGGTGTGAATATGCTTTGTGTATGTTTATTGCTGATCAAATATTTGTGGAAGACAGATATAAAATGCTGGAGTAACTCAGCGGGCCATGCAGCGTCTCAGGAGAGAAGAAATGGTGGATGTCTTGGGTCGAGACCCTTCTTCAGACTGAGAGCGAAGAGAGAGGGGGAGTAGAGACATGGAAAGGTCCCTGTACCTCATCCTGGGACCCCGACAGTCCTTTCAGGTGAGGCAGAGGTTCACTTTCACCTCCTCCAACCTCATCTACTGTATCTGCCGTTCCAGGTGTGGACTCCTGTACATTGGCGAGACCAAGCGCAGGCTCGGCCATCGTTTTGCTGAACACTTTCGTTCAGTCCGCCTAAACCTACCTGATCTCCTGGTTGCGAAACACTTTAACTCCCCCTCCCATTCTAAGATGTCCATCTACACTGGTCCCATCTGCCCATGTTTGGTTCCTGTCCCTCTAAACCAGGGGCCGGCAACCTACGGCCCCCGGGCCGAATGCGGCCCTTAAGCCAAAATAATCCGGCCCGCTGGCAGATTCTTTTACCCCGTAATCATCCGGCCCGCCGATCGCGGCCGAGCTCTGTCTGCACCGCATCCTGCGCAAAGCCGCCGGCACGGGCGCGCACCTCCTGCGAACACGTTTAAGAAAGAACTGCAGATGCTGGAAAAATGGAAGGTGGACAAAAATGCTGGAGGAACTCAGCGGGTGAGACATGCGAGGATCGCACGAGGCTGCCTCACCCGCTGAGTTTCTCCAGCATTTTTGTCTACCTTCTGTGATTTGATGCCTGCTATGCAGGGCGGGATGGGGGCGAGATCGATGTGGACACGTGATAGATGTGGCCCCGCCATCCGCTCCTATGCGAAACAAGGTTGCTCACCCCTGCTCTAAACCTTGCCTGCCCATGTGTCTGTCTATGAATGATTGATTATTATATATTGATGTGTGCGTTGTTGTGTCCACAGGCCTGTTAAGCTGGAGCAAGTTAGTCCACGCCAACCATCGATCACCCGTTCACACTTGTTCAATGTTATCCCAGTTTTGCTTCCCCATACTTTATTAGCCAAGTATGTTTTGCCTCATATGAGGAATTTCATTTCACATACAGTCAATAGTCAATAGACAATAGGTGCAGGAGTAGGCCATTCGGCCCTTCGAGCCAGTTCCGTCATTCAATGTGATCATGGCTGATCATCCACAATCAGTACCCCGTTCCTGCCTTCTCCCCATATCCCCTGACTCCGCTATCTTTGAGCCCTATCTAGCTCTCTCTTGAAAGTCTCCAGGGAACCGGCCTCCGGCAGAGAATTCCACAGACTCGCAACTCTCGCAACTCTCTGTGAGAAAAAGTGTTTCCTCGTCTCCGTTCTAAATGCCTTACCCCTTATTCTTAAACTGCGTGAGGCTCCTGGTTCTGGACTCCCCCAACATCGGGACCATGTTTCCTGCCTCTAGAGTGGTGACTGTGGAATTCTCTGCCTCTGAGGGCGGTGTAGGCCGGATCTCTGGATACTTTCATGAGAGGGCTCTTAAAGGTAGCGGAGTCAGGGGATATGGGGAGAAGGCAGGAACGGGGTACTGATTGGGGATGATCAGCCATGATCACATTGAATGGCGGTGCTGGCTTGAAGGGCTGAATGGCCCCCTCCTGCACCTCTTGTCTATTGTCTATTGCTGGCAGGCAGGAGAGAGCGATCTCTTATTTAACGGATGAATTACTGTGTAGCAGCCTCACAAATGTCCCATTCTTTGCTTTGTGTTCTCTACCGCAGCTGGACCTAGTGGACAATGTCGTCATTGAATCAATGACCCTTGCTGCCAATTTACCCAGAACCCGAGTCATATATTCCAGCAGCTTTGTGGAAACTGCTTTCTTAAAACGCCATCGTAGAAACATAGAAACATAAACAATAGGTGCAGGAGTAGGCCATTCAGCCCTTCGAGCCAGCACCATGGCTGATCATCCCCAATCAGTACCCCATTCAATGGTAAGAATGTCCTTGAAAATCAGTACCCCTACTCCCTCAATAGCAAGAATGTCCTTCCTCAAATTAGGGGACCAAAACTGCACACAATACTCCAGGTGTGGTCTCACTAGGGCCCTGTACAACTGTAGAAGGACCTCTTTGCTCCTATACAGTTTTGGTCTCCTAATCTGAGGAAAGACATTCTTGCCATAGAGGGAGTACAGATAAGGTTCACCAGACTGATTCCTGGGATGGCAGGACTTTCATATGAAGAAAGACTGGATAAACTCGGCTTGTACACGCTAGAATTTAGAAGATTGAGGGGGGATCTTATAGAAACTTACAAAATTCTTAAGGGGTTGGACAGGCTAGATGCAGGAAGATTGTTCCCGATGTTGGGGAAGTCCAGAACAAGGGGTCACAGTTTAAGGATAAGAGGGAAGTCTTTTAGGACCGAGTTGAGAAAATAATTTTTTACACAGAGAGTGGAGAATCTGTGGAATTCTCTGCCACAGAAGGTAGTTGAGACCACAGTTCATTGGCTATATTTAAGAGGGAGTTAGATGTGGCCCTTGTGGCTAAAGGGATCAGGGGGTATGGAGAGAAGGCAGGGATGGGATACTGAGTTGGATGATCAGCCATGATCACATCGAATGGCGGTGCAGGCTCGAAGGGCCGAATGGCCTACTCCTGCACCTATTTTCTATGTTTCTATACTCAACTCCTCTTGTTATAAAGGCCAACATGCCATTCGCTTTCTTCACTACCTGCTGTACCTGCATGCTTACTTCCATAGACTGGTGTACAAGGACCCCCAGATCCCGTTGTACTTCCCCTTTTCCCAACGACGCCATTTAGATAGTAAACCGGAGTATGATAGGAAACCATTTAGGGAGGAAACCGGAGCACCCGGAGAAAACCCACGCAGGTCACGGGAAGGAACATACAAACTCCGTACAGACAGCGCCCGTAGTCGGGATCGAACCTGTGAGGAAGTAATTCTACCGTGCCGTCCACAACAGATTAATATAACAAAAGTAAAGCATTAGCATGGAAACAAAATGAAATAAAACCAGCTTAACTCAGCAAATCCTGTTTTATTAACAAATTCAGGTTTCGAAGAAGTCATTTCTCCATTCTGTTGGTCGAACAAATGCCGGAACTGTCTTAAACGCCACCGTTTTGTTCCATGGTCTGAAAGAAGGGAATAGATGTTTAAAAATTTAATTTTAAGATAAGCTGCCGAGGAAGGTCATAAGGGATAGGAGTAGAATTAGGCCATTCGGCCCATCAAGTCTACCCCGCCATTCAATCGCGGCTGATCTATCTCTCCCTCCTAACCCCATTCTCCTGACTTCTCCCCATAACCCCTGACATCCGCACTAATCAAGAATCTATCTACATCCACCTTAAAAAGGGGCTAGTGGAATCAAAGGATATGGGGAGAAGGCAGGCACGGGTTATTGATTGGGGACGATCAGCCATGATCACAATGAATGGCGGTGCTGGCTCGAAGGGCCGAATGGCCTCCTCCTGCACCTATTGTCTATGTTTCTATGTTAAAAATATCCACTGACAGAGGCAAAGAATTCCACGGATTCACCACCCTCTGACTAAAGAAATGTCTCCTCATCTCCTCCCTAAAAGAACGTCCTTTAATTCTGAGGCTATGACCTCTAGCCCTAGGCAGCCAGCATCATCAAAGACCCACACCACCACGTGCAAACTCCACACAGACAGCACCCGAGGTCAGGATCGAACCCGGGACCCTGGGTCGCAGAATGTCAGGACATTGAAAGTTCCATCCAGAGGTTTGTTACAGGACTGCTCGCAGCAATCTCTCACTGTCAGCATTATCAAATCTCTTTTAGTGACAGGGCAGCACAGTGGCTTAGAGCATCAAGACCCAGGTTCGATCACGACCTCGGGTGCTGTCTGTGTGTGGAGTTTGTATGTTCTCCCTGTTGACTATTTCAGTGGATATAGAGACCACACCTGGAGTATTGTGTGCAGTTTTGGTCCCCTAATTTGAGGAAGGACATTCTCGCTATTGAGGGAGTGCAGCGTAGGTTTGCAAGGTTAATTCCCGGGATGGCGAGACTGTCATATGCTGAGAGAATGGAGCGGCTGGGCTTGTACACTCTGGAGTTTAGAAGGATGAGAGGATATCTCATTGAAACATATAAGATTGTTAAGTGTTTGGACACACTAGAGGCAGGAAACATGTTCCCGATGTTGGGGGAGTCCTGAACCAGGGGACCACAGTTTAAGAATAAGCTGTAAGCCATTTAGAACGGAGATGAGGAAACACTTTTTTACACAGAGAGTTGTGAGTCTGTGGAATTTTCTGCCTCTGAGGGCGGTGGAGGCCGGATCGCTGGATGCTTTCAAGAGAGAGCTAGTCTTGTAAATGGCATCTACTGTCTTAACCAATATTTTTGTATTGTACATTCCCTTTGGCCATCTATGTATCCTGCAGGTATTCTAAAGTTTAATATTTTTTGCAGTTCAAAACCTTTTTTGTTACATTTAATGCAAAGAGTTCTCACATTAATATCATTTAGAGGAGAACAGTCCCCTCAGCGATAAAGTACTATTTGATTTATTATATATACTCTTAAGGATAGTGGAGTCAGGGGATATGGGGAGAAGGCAGGAACGGGGTACTGATTGGGGATGATCAGCCACGATCACATTGAATGGCGGTGCTGGCTGGAAGGGCCGAATGGCCTCCTCCTGCAACTATTGTCTATTGTCTATGAAAAACGAAGGAAGCTTACCTTGGAAATCCAATCATTGTACGCTGATATTCGGGTGAAGACAGTAGGGTAATGAGCCACGATGCAGGACCCTGGTCCGAAGCTCACAATGCCATGCACACGCCAAACTCCATTAGCATCCATGCAGTTCAAAGGCCCACCTGAATCTCCCTATAAAGCAACATAACAGCCGAGGGAAATGTGTGTCTCAAATGCAAGGAAGAAAAAATAAATCACCTGTTATTCATCCACCTTGTTCATTAGTTCTAGGAGCATAATTAGGCCATTCAGCCCATCAAGTCTCCTCTGCCATTCAACCAATGGCTGGGAAGGGACTGCAGATGTTGGTTTACACCGAAGGTAGACACAAAATGGCCCCTCAGTTCTGTACACTCCCATATCTGAGGAGACTGAAGAAGGTCCATCTGTCTCCTCAGATTCTGGTGAACTTCTACCGCTGCACCATCGAGAGCATCCTTACCAACTGCATCACAGTATGGTATGGCAACTGCTCTGTCTCCGACCGGAAGGCACTGCAGAGGGTGGTGAAAACTGCCCAACGCATCACCGGTTCCACGCTCCCCTCCATTGAGTCTGTCCAAAGCAAGCGCTGTCTGCGGAGGGCGCTCAGCATCGCCAAGGACTGCTCTCACCCCAACCATGGACTGTTTACCCTCCTACCATCCGGGAGGCGCTACAGGTCTCTCCGTTGCCAGGAACAGCTTCTTCCCTGCGGCTGTCACTCTACTCGACAACGTACCTCGGTGACTGCCAATCACCAAACCCCCTCCCCACCCGGACATTCCTCCCACAGGAAAATACACTATGACTGTATGCATGTAAATAGATATATTTATAGCTCATATTCTATGTTGCTTTTTTACGGAGATGCTAACTGCATTTCGTTGTCTCTGTACTGTACACTGCATAATGACAATGAAGTTGAATCTGAATCTGAATCTGAATCTGAACCAGGATCTCTCGTTCCCCTCTCCCCTGGCGTCTGAAGAAGGGTCTTGACCCAAGACGTCGACCGTTCTTTCTCTCCAGAGACGCTGCCTGATTAGTTTAGTTTAGAATATAGATACTACAGAGAACTGGCAGTAGAGGGCGGGTCACGGTGGCGCAGAGGTAGAGTCGCTGCCTTGCAGCGAATGCAGCGCCCGAGACCCGGGTTCCATCCCGACTACGGGTGCTGTCTGTACGGAGTTTGCACGTTCTCCCCGTGACCAGCGGGGGTTTTCTCCGAGATCTTCGGATTCCTCCCATATTTCAAAGAATTGTAGGTGAATTGGCATGGTAAATATAAAAAATTGTCCCTAGTGTGTGTAGGATAGTGTTAGTGTGCGGGGATCGCTGGTCGGCACGGGCCTGGTGGGCCGAAGGGCCTGTTTTCGTGCTGTATCTCTAAACTAAAAACAGACCCATCGGCCCACGGAGTCCGCGCCAACCAGCGATCCCCGCGCACTAACACTATCCGACACACACTAGGGACATTTTTTACATTTTTACCAAGCCAATGAACCAACAAACCCGCACGCCTTTGGAGTGTGGGAGGAAACCGAAGATCTTGGATGAAACCCACGTAGGTCACGGGGAGAACGTGCAAACTCCGTGCAGACAGCACCCGTAGTCGGGATGGAACCCGGGTCTCTGGTGCTGTGAGTCAGCCGCTGCGCCACCGTGCCACCCCGCTGAGTGACTCCAGTGCTTTGTGTCTGTCTCCGTCTCCATTCTAAGAATGGAGTTGGTGATAAGGTGTCATAGGTCAAAGTGATAGGAGTAGAATGAGGCCATTCGGCCCATCAAGTCTACTCCGCCATTCAATCAGGGCCGATCTATCTCTCCATCCTAACCCCATTCTCCTGCCTTCTCCCCATAACCTCCGGCCCCCCGTACCAATCAAGCTTTTGTCTATCTATCTCAGCCTTTAATATATCCACTGGCGTCTGTGAATTCCACAGATTCACAACCCCCTGACTAATTTACATGTAGACAAGCTTTTCCCTTTGAGAATAGGGAAGATTCAAACAAGAGGACATGACTTCAGAATTAAGGGACAGAAGTTTAGGGGTAACATGAGGGGGAACTTCTTTACTCAGAGAGTGGTAGCGGTGTGGAATGACCTTCCAGTGGAAGTGGTGGAGGCAGGTTCGTTGGTATCATTTAAAAATAAATTGGATAGGCATATGGATGAGAAGGGAATGGAGGGTTATGGTATGAGTGCAGGCAGGTGGGACTAAGGGAAAACAAGTTGTTCGGCACGGACTTGTAGGGCCGAGATGGCCTGTTTCCGTGCTGTAGTTGTTATATGGTTATATGGTTATATGGTTATATGGTTATAATCCCTCCTCATCTCTTTCTCAAAAGAACATCCTTTAATTCTGAGGCTGTGACCTCAGGTTCTAGACTCTCCCACTAGTGGAAACATCCTCTCCACATCCACTCTATCCAAGCCTTTCACTATTCTGTACGTTTCAATGAGGTCCCCCCTCATTCTTCTAAACTCCAGCGAGTACAGGCCCAGTGCTGTCAAATGCTCATCATATGTTAACCTACACATTCCTGGGATCATTCATGTAAACCTCCTCTGGACCCTCTCTGGAGCCTCAGATATGAGTGCCCGAAATTGCTCACAATAGTGCAAACTCACCTGGCATCCACCAGACTTGCCATCACCTCCGGCACAGATCATGTTCGGAGTGACCACTCCTGACCACCAGTAGGGCGATGAGCATGTGGCGTAGTCCACTACTGCCAAGTTGGCTTCCTGGAGGGTGGCAGAGGGAATGCCGAACGCTGAAAGATAGGCAGAGCATCGAGGTAGTCACTAACAGCGGTATCAACATTGACATTATGCATTCATAGACAATAAACAATAGGAGCAGGAGTAGGCCATTCGGCCCTTCGAGCCAGCACCGCCATTCAATGTGATCATGGCTGATCATCCCCAATCAGTACCCCGTTCCTGCCTTCTCCCCCATATCCCCCGACTGCGCTATCTTTAAGAGCTCTATCTAGCTCTCTCTTGAAAGTATCCAGAGAACCGGCCTCCACCACCCTCCGAGGCAGAGAATTCCACAGACTCACAACTCTCTGTGAGAAAAAGTGTTTCCTCGTCTCCGTTCTAAATGGCTTACCTCTTATTCTTAAACTGTGGCCCCTGGTTCTGGACTCCCCCAACATCAGGAACATGTTTCCTGCCTCTAGCGTGTCCAAACCCTTAACAATTTTATATGTTTCAGTAAGAATCCCTCTCATCCTTCTAAACTCCAGAGTGTACAAGCCCAGCTGCTCCATTCTCTTAGCATATGACAGTCCCGCCATCCCTTGTAAACCTACTTGTAAACCTACTAAAGAAACTTCTTGGAGCCGATATGATGAAAGAATGGGTCGACTGGGCTTGTATTCACTGGGGGTTTAGAAGGATGAGAGGGGATCTTATAGAAACATATGACATTCAGAGAGGATTGGACAGGCTAGATACAGGAAAAATGTTCCCGATGTTGGGGGAGTCCAGAACCAGGGGTCACACAGTTCAAGAATAAGGGGTAGGCCATTTAGGACTGAGATGAGGAGAAACTTTTTCACACAGAGAGTTGTGAATCTGTGGAATTCTCTGCCTCAGAGTGCGGTGGAGGCCGGTTTTCTGGATACTTTCAAGAGAGAGCTAGATAGGGCTCTTAAAGATAGCGGAGTCAGGGGATATGAGGAGAAGGCAGGAACGGGGTACTGATTGTGGATGATAATCCATGATCACATTGAATGGCGGTGCTGGCTCGAAGGGCCGAAGGGCCTACTCCTGCACCTATTGTCAATATTTCTTTACAAAGAGGGAGATGGGCCTATAGAACGAGCCGGGCAGAGGAGGTAGCTGACACAGGTAGAATAACAACATTTAAAAGACAGACATAAGTGCTGGAGAAACTCAGCGGGTGCAGCTTCATCGATGGAGCGAAGGAAATAGGCAACGTTTTGGGCCGAAACCCTTATTCAGACTGCCTATTTCCTTCGCTGCATAGATGCTGCCTCACCCGCTGAGTTTCTCCAGCAATTTTGTCTACCTTTTCCAGCATCTGCAGTTCCTTCTTAAACATTTAAAAGACATTTGGATAGGTACATGGATCGGAAAGGTTTGGAGGATAGTGAACCTTCATTGCACACTGGTGTACGTAAAGAACATTTCAAAATCCAGCAGTGACAAAAAAAAATGTTGCGACACGTGAAAAAACACCGCGTCATGCCGCGTCGCGCCACGTATTTATCGGTGACCTGCTACGTCAGTCAACGATGCTGGCAGTCGCCGAAAAAATCTCCAAGTGGGACAGGCCCTTTAAACTCACCTGGTGCTGTCAACCAAAGATCCTATAGCGGAGCAAGATAGACCACTCCTGCTAAATGCAAGGGGCTGATGTGTACTACGCTACGGAGCGGAACGTGGGCCTTCTTTTCATCCATTTCAGTAAGCCGACCCGACCCGACCCGCCGTGTAATCAACGTTGCGGGGGAACAGTTTGTGTTAATAAATTAAAATTCCGAAAATGAGGAGAAGATTTTTACCAAAGAACTTTTATTTTTACGAGGATGTTTCCGTAACCGGCTTCCGTCTCCGCGCTAGTATCTTTGCTCCGCTACGGGATCTTTGGTGCCGAGACGGAAGCCGGTTACGGAAATGGGGCCGAAAATGACCCATGAATCTGCCCATCACCGTACTATGTCTGTTTCGTCGACTGGACTATCTTGCTCCCTGTAGGATCTTTGGTGAAAACAAGAGAACAAGACAACAAGCCAATGCTTCCTTTCAAGAGGTAAAGCAGCATTGACTGACACCTAGTGGTAACATTGGATACTGTAATGTCCTTTAATTTTATTTTAATGCTTTTTGAATTTCCTTTAATTGGGACCTCATGGAAACGTGCAGAATAGTGAAAGGCCTGGATAGAGTGGATGTGGAGAGGATGTTTCCACTAGTGGGAGAGTCCAGGACCAGAGGTCACAGCCTCAGAATTAAAGGACGTTCTTTTAGGAAGGAGATGAGGAGGAATTTATTTAGTCAGAGGGTGGTGAATCTGTAGAATTCTTTGCCACAGTAGGCTGTGGAGGCCACAAGTCAGTGTATATATTTAAGGCAGAGATAGATAGCTTCTTGATTAGTACGGGTGTCAGGGGTTATGGGGAGAAGGCAGGAGAATGGGGTTAGGAAGGAGAGATAGATCAGCCATCATTGAATGGCGGAGTAGACTCGATGGGCCGAATGGCCTAATTCTGCCCCCAATCACATATGATTTTATGAATGTTACCATAGATGAAAGGCTACAATTTTTACAAGGGGTGTTTCGGGAAGAGACGGTCTGAAGAAACGTCACCCATTCCTTCTCTCCAGAGATGCTGCCCGTCCCGCTGAGTTACCCCAGCAGTTAGTGCCGCCCTCTGTTGTGTAGATGCCTGGTTGCTTTGTACTCACGTTCGGTTAAGCCCCATCCAGTCACATAGCAGGGGTACCCATTGGGAAGTATCGACCCGGGTTCGGCGAGGTTCGCTATCTCTACATCGGGAGTGCTGTATGCTGGCTCTGCCATCCGCAGGAGGGCAATATCGTTTCTAGGAGTCACAGGCACATAAAGATCAGAAGTGATTGGAGCAGAATTAGGCCATTCGGCCCATCAAATCTACTCCACAATTCAATCACGGCTGATCTTTCTCTCCCTCCTAGCCCCTTAAAGATAGCGGAGTCAGGGGATATGGGAAGACGGCAGGAACGGGGTACTGATTGGGGATGATCAGCCTTGATGTGGCCCTTGAGGCTAAGGGGATCAGGGGGTATGGAGAGAAGGCAGGTACGGGATACTGAGTTGGATGATCAGCCATGATCATATTGAATGGCGGTGCAGGCTCGAAGGGCCGAATGGCCTACTCCTGCACCTAATTTCTATGTTTCTATGTTTCTATGATCACATTGAATGGGCGGTGCTGGCTCGAAGGGCCGAATGGCCTACTCCTGCCCCTATTGCCTATTGTCCCCTGCCTTCTCTCCAAAACCCGATTATTCAGTTCCCAGCCCTGGCCCTCTTGGCACCATATAACCATATAACCATATAACAATTACAGCACGGAAACAGGCCATCTCGGCCCTACAAGTCCGTGCCGAACAACTTTTTTTCCCCTTAGTCCCACCTGCCTGCACTCATACCATAACCCTCCATTCCCTTCTCATCCATATGCCTATCCAATTTATTTTTAAATGATACCAATGAACCTGCCTCCACCACTTCCACTGGAAGCTCATTCCACACAGCCACCACTCTCTGAGTAAAGAAGTTCCCCCTCACATTACCCCTAAACTTCTGTCCCTTAATTCTGAAGTCATGTCCTCTTGTTTGAATCTTCCCTATTCTCAAAGGGAAAAGCTTGTCCACATCAACTCTGTCTATCCCTCTCATCATTTTAAAGACCTCTATCAAGTCCCCCCTTAACCTTCTGCGCTCCAGAGAATAAAGACCTAACTTATTCAACCTATCTCTGTAACTTAGTTGTTGAAACCCAGGCAACATTCTAGTAAATCTCCTCTGTACTCTCTCTATTTTGTTGACATCCTTCCTATAATTGGGCGACCAAAATTGTACACCATACTCCAGATTTGGTCTCACCAATGCCTTGTACAATTTTAACATTACATCCCAGCTTCTATACTCAATGCTCTGATTTATAAAGGCTAGCATACCAAAAGCTTTCTTTACCACCCTATCTCTGTGTAATTCCCACAACATCATACTTGCCAATTTCTAACTGAGCCTCAAGCTCGTCCGTTTTATTCCTTATACTTTGTGCATTCATATATAATACGTTTCATCCATTACTCACCTCACCTTTCACATGGATTCCTATTTCACGGGCCATCCTCTCCTAACCCTTCCTCAGCTTTCTACCCCATTAATTCTGGCGTCTTTCGTAACTTTTCCTGCACTGTCTTTCCCTTTAATTCCATCCCTGTATTTCCAATTTGTCACCTCCCCTCCACTGACTTGGCCTCCGCAGCCGTCTGTGGGCCTTGAAATCTCTATTGTGCAGTCGAAAAGACTAAAGGCCCTGTCCCACTTTCGCGACTTTTCTGGTGACTGCCGGCAGCCGTCACAGGTCGCCGAAAATGTTCAACGTGTTGAAAATCCAGCGGCGACCAGAACAAGGTACGACTCTTTGTGCGACTACTCACGACCGTACAGGCTTCACCCCGCGACGTGTCGCCTGCATGGTCGTGAGTCGTCTCCTCAGTCGCCCAAAGAGTCGTTGCGTCTTTCTGTTCGCCGCTGGATTTTCAACACGTTGAACATTTTCGGTGACCTATGACGGGTGCCGGCAGTCACCGAAAAAGTCACGTAGGTGGGACAGGGCCTATTAGGGGGAATGGAATGTTGAAATAGTTAATTGCTGAGTTGGATTCATCTGATCTCAATAATACCATCATCTAATTACAGATGCTTTTGAACCAAGTCACCCTTGTCAATCATGGTCCCTTTTACATTTCCTGACTCAATACAGTTCAAACAAGGTTAATAAATGTCACAAATGCATCCAAACAAGGTTCATAGGTTCAAGTTCAAGTTAGTTTATTGTCATGTGTCCCTGTATATGACAATGGAATTCTTGCTTTGCTTAAGCACACAGAAAATAGTAGGCATTTACTACAAAACAGATAAATGTGTCCATATACCATGATGTAAATATATACACACATGAATAAATAAACTGGTAAAGTGCAAATAGCAGAAAGTGGTTATTAATAATCAGAGTTTTGTCTGAGCCAAGTTTAATAGCCTGATGGCTGTGGGGAAGTAGCTATTCCTGAACCTGGTTGTTGCAGTCTTCAGGCTCCTGCACCTTCTACCTGAAGGTAGCAGGGAGATGAGTGTGTGGCCAGGATGGTGTGGGTCTTTGATGGTACTGCCAGCCTTTTTGAGGCAGCGACTGCGATAACTCCCCTCTAGGAGCAGAATTAGGCCATTCGGCCCATCAAGTCTACTCCGCCATTCAATCATGGCTGATCTATCTCTCCCTACTCACCCTATTCTCCTGCCTTCTACTCATAACCCCTGACACACCCGCACTAATCAAGAATCTACCTATCCATTGACTTGGCCTCCACAGCCTTCTGTGGCAATGAATTCCACAGATTCACCACCCTCTGACTAAAGTTGGAAGCTAAATGCAACTTAGGAAGTTCGGCATGTCCCCTACAACTCTCACCAACTTCTACAGATGCGCCGTAGCAAGCATTTTATCTGGATCCATCACAGCTTGGTTTGGGAACAGCTCCATCCAAGGCCGCAAGGAATTGCAGTGAAATGTGGACGCAGCCCAGACCATCACACAAACCAACCTCCCTTCCATTGACTCCATCTACACCTCACGCTGCCTCGGCAAGGCCAGCAGCATCATCAAGGACCAGTCGCACCCCGGCCACTCCCTCTTCTCCCCTCTCCCATCGGGCAAGAGGTACAGAAGTGTGAAAACGAACGCACACCTCCAGATTCAGGGACAGTTTCTTCCCAGCTGTTATCAGGCAACTGAATCATCCTACCACAACCAGAGAGCGGACCTGAACTACTATCTACCTCATTGGTGACCCTCGGACTATCTTCGATCGGACTTTGCCTTGCACTAAACATTATTCCCTTAATGATGTATCTGTACACTGTGGACGGCTCGATTGTAATCGTGTATTGTTTTTCCGCTGAGTGGCTAGCACGCAACAAAAGCTTGTCACTGTACCTCGGTACACCTGACAATAAACTAGACTGAAAGAAGGAATAAACTGAAATTGCTATTTCCTTATGTAGGTGGAGGGTTGCTCCTCAATTAACAGAACTAGCTTAGTTTAGTTCTGAGGGGTGTTGAGAGGGTAGACACAGAACCTTTCTCCCCCGATGGAAATGTCAAATTCTGGAGAGCATCGTTTAGTTTAGTTCAGAGATACAGCGCGGAAACAGGCCCTTCAGCCCATCGAGTCTGCGCCAACCAGGGATCCCCGCACACTAACACTGCCCTGCAGACTATTTTTTCAATTTACACAAAACCAGTGAACCTACAAACCTGCCTGAAGAAGGATCTCGACCCGAAACGTCACCTGTTCCTTCGCTCCATAGATGCTGCCTCACCCGCTGAGTTTCTCCAGCATTTTTGTCCGCCTACAAACCTGTACGTCTTTGGAGTGTGGGAGGAAACGGAAGATCTCGGAGAAAACCCACGCAGGTCACGGGGAGAACGTGCAAACTCCGTACAGACAGCACCCGTGGTCGGGATCGAACCCGGGTCCCTGGCGCTGTGAGGCAGCATCTCTACCGCTGCGCTGACCCAAGCAAACCACGGCAGCTCTCGGTAGCGGGTGGGTGAAAGGTTTAAAACTGTGAATTACCCGTTTGCGAGAACGTCTGGGTTGAATTCAGGGTGAATGATGATTGTCTTGATGTGTCGCAAGTACTCGTTGCCTTTCTGATACAAATCGTGTTCTCCAAGCATAACCGCAAATCTTCCTGGGACGCTGAAGGGAAAGCAGGGAAGATGTCAGGTTTGTACAGCAGGGTGTCAGGCCATTCGGCCCACCTTGTCCGTGTTGACCAAGCTAGCACAACATGCAACTGTCCAGAACCAGGGGCTTACCCCTTATTTAAGAATAAGGGGTAAGCCATTTAGAACGGAGACGAGGAAACACTTTTTCACACAGAGAGTGGTGAGTCTGTGGAATTCTCTGCCTCAGAGGGCGGTGGAGGCCGGTTCTCTGGATACTTTCAAGAGAGAGCTAGATAGGGCTCATAAAGATAGCGGAGTCAGGGGGATATGGGGAGAAGGCAGGAACGGGATACGGATTGTGGATGATCAGCCATGATCGCATTGAATGGCGGTTCTGGCTCGAAGGGCCGAATGGCCTACTCCTGCACCTATTGTCTATTGTCTATTGTCTATTGTCTGTTGTCTATTGTCTATTGCCTCCACAGACGTCTGTGGCAATGAGTTCCACAGATTGACCACTGAGGGAGGAGATGAGAAAGGCAACCGGGAGATGGCGTTGGGCCTAGGCGGAGTGAAGAAATGAAACGATGCCCATCTTAGAACTGTGGACTTACTCAACGATGCAGTGACCAGCGGTCAAGACCCAGTTCGGAGTCACGAGAGATCCAGCGCACATATGCTGGAAGAAATCGGGGTCAAAGTCATACGCAAACTGTAGAGAGGCCTGGAACAAAGAGAAAGCCTCCAGATTATTTATCTTGTCGCTACAAACCAGCAATGTGAATGACTGAGGTCTAAATGACTGAGGTGTTCCCAGGTATAGTAGATACCAAGGGGGCGGCAGCGGGTAGTGCTGCTGCCCCACAGCGCCAGAGACCCAGGTTCAATGCTGACCTCAGGTGCTGTCTGTACGGAGTTTGCACCTTCTCCCCTTGACTGAAATGTCATTGAAACATGCAAGATTATTAAGGGTTCGGACACGCTAGAGGCAGGAAACATGTTCCCGATGTTGGGGGAGTCCAGAACCAGGGGCCACAGTTTAAGAATTAGGGGTAAGCCATTTCGAACGGAGATGAGGAAACACTTTTTCACACAGAGAGTTGTAAGTCTGTGGAATTCCCTGCCTCAGAGAGGGCGGTGGAGGCCGGTTCTCTGGATGCTTTCAAGAGAGAGCTAGATAGGGCTCTTAAAGATAGCGGAGTCAGGGGATATGGGGAGAAGGCAGGAACGGGGTACTGATTGGGGATGATCAGCCATGATCACATTGAATGGCGGTGCTGGCTCGAAGGGCCGAATGGCCTACTCCTGCACCTATTGCCTATTGTGGGTTTACTCTGGGTGCTCTGGTTTCCTCCCACACTCTTGGTTTGTGGGTTAAATGGTTTCGGTAAAATTGTAAATTGTCCCTAGTGTGTAGGATTGTGTTAGTGTACGGGGACCGCTGGTTGGCACGGATTTGGCGGGCCGAAGGGCCTGTTTGTGCACTGTATCTCTAAAGTCTAAAGTCTAAAGTACCACCACCCCTGGCAGCGCGTTCCAGGCACCCACCACCCTCTGTGTAAAAAAAACCTGCCCCGCACATCTCCTTTAAACTTTCCCCCTCTCACCTTAAAGCTGTGTCCTGGGGAAAAGCTTCTGACTGTCTACCCTATCTACTCCTCTCATAATTTTATAAAACATCCACCAGGTCTCCCCACAACCCCCAGTGTTCTAGAGAAAAACAATCCAAGTTTCTCCAACCTCTCCCTGTAACTGAAACCCTCTAATCCAGACAGCGTTCTGATGAATCTCTTCTACACCCTCTCCAAAACTGCCACGTCCTTCCTGTAATGGGGCGACCAGAACTTAAGGGCGGCACGCTGGCTCAGCGGGTAGAGTTGCTGCCTCACAGCGCCAGAGACCCGGGTTCGATCCCGACTATGGGTGCTGTCTGTACGGAGTTTGTACATTCTCCGCGTGACCCTGTGGGTTTTCTCCAGCTGCTCCAGTTTCCTCCCACACTCTAAAGAGGTACAGGTTTGTAGGTTAATTGGCTTGATATAATTATAAATTGGCCCTAGTGTGGGATAGTGTTATTGTGCGGGGATCGCTGGTCGGCGTGGAATCAGTGGGCCGAAGGGCCTGTTGCCACTCTGTATCACTAAACTAAACTAATTTAAACTAATCTAAACTAAACTAACCTAAACTAATATAAACTAAACTAAACTAAACTAAACTAAACTAAATCTAAACTAAACTAATCTAACTAAACTAAACTAAACTAAACTAAACTAAACTAATCTAAACTAAACTAAACTAAACTAAACTAAACTAAACTAAACTAAACTAAACTAAACTAAACTAAACTAAACTAAACTAAACTAAACTAAACTAAACTAAACTAAATAAACTAAAACTAAACTAAACTAAACTAAACTAAACTAAACTAAACTAAACTAAACTAAACTAAACTAAACTAAACTAAACTAAACTAAAAACTAATCTAAACTAAACTAAACTAAACTAAACTAAACTAATCTAAACTAAACTAAACTAAACTAAACTAATCTAATCTAAACTAAACTAAACTAAACTAAACTAAACTAAATTAAACTGAACTAATCTGAACTACACTAAATTAAACTGAAGTGCACTAGGCTAGACTGCACACTATACTCCTCTGAAGCAGCATGGTGACCCTGCCTCTTGTACTCGATGCCCAGTGGTGTGGGGATGAATAAACTTGCCTGCCACGGCCAACTGTGTGGGCTTGCTTCCTCCCCTCCCACCACACGGCTGTCGAGAGGTGTCGCAGTCACAGCCCCTGGCACAAAGAAAGGCAAGAAAACATAGTGAGATTAAATCATTTCATTAACACTTTGGCAACCTGTCGGATTCTCTGCCACAGAAGGCAGTGGAGGCTGATTCACTGGATGTTTTCAAGAGAGAGTTGGATTTAACTCTTAACGGAGTCAGGGGATATGGGGAGAAGGCAGGAACAGGGTACCGATTGGGGATGATCAGCCATGATCACATTGAATGGCGGTGCTGGCTCGAAGGGCCGAATGGCCTCCTCCTGCACCTCAAAAGCTGCCTACCACCCACACTGGATCCCTATCAGTTTGCCTACCGCAAGAACAGGAGTACGGAGGATGCCATCTCAACGGCACTTCACTCCGCCCTCTCCCACCTCGACAACAGAGACACTTATGTAAGAATGCTGTTCATCGATTACAGCTCAGCATTCAACACCATTATTCCATCAAAACTGATCACCAAACTCGGTAACCTGGGCATCGATCCCTCCCTCTGCAACTGGATACTGGACTTTCTAACCAACAGACCCCAGTCTGTGAGGTTAGACAAGCACACCTCTTCAACCCTCACCCTGAACACCGGCGTTCCACAGGGCTGTGTGCTGAGCCCCCTCCTCTACTCCCTCTTCACCTATGACTGCACACCTGTACATGGTACTAACACCATCATCAAGTATGCAGATGATACAACGGTGATTGGCCTCATCAGCAACAACGATGAGCTGGCCTACAGGGAGGAGGTCCAGCACTTAGCAGCATGGTGCGCTGACAACAACCTGGCCCTTAACTCCAAGAAGACCAAGGAGCTCATTGTAGACTTCAGGAAGTCCAGAGGCGGCACGCACACCCCCATCCACATTAACGGGACGGAGGTGGAACGTGTTTCTAGCTTCAGGTTCCTGGGAGTCAACATCTCCGATGACCTCTCTTGGACCCACAATACCTCAACTCTGATCAAGAAGGCTCATCAGCGTCTCTTCTTCCTGAGGAGACTGAAGAAGGTCCATCTGTCTCCTCAGATCCTGGTGAACTTCTACCGCTGCACCATCGAGAGCATCCTTACCAACTGCATCACAGTATGGTATGGCAACTGCTCTGTCTCCGACCGGAAGGCATTGCAGAGGGTGGTGAAAATTGCCCAACGCATCACCGGTTCCACGCTCCCCTCCATTCAGTCTGTCCAAAGCAAGCGCTGTCTGCGGAGGGCGCTCAGCATCGCCAAGGACTGCTCTCACCCCAACCATGGACTGTTTACCCTCCTACCATCCGGGAGGCGCTACAGGTCTCTCCGTTGCCGAACCAGCAGGTCGAGGAACAGCTTCTTTCCGGCCGCTGTCACTCTGCTCAACAACGTACCTCGGTGACTGCCAATCACCCACCCCCCCCCCCCCGGACACTAATTATTATTTATTCAAATCATTTGCTACGTCGCTCTTCCAGGGAGATGCTAAATGCATTTCGTTGTCTCTGTACTGTACACTGACAATGACAATTAAAATTGAATCTGAATCTGAATCTGAATCTGAATCTATTGTTTATGTTTCTATGTTTCTAATCAGCAAGAAATTGCCAGTATTGCTTTCAATTCCTTTATAAATTCATATGTTTGAGGAACAGAATTAGGCCATTCGGCCCATCAAGTCTCCTCCACCAATGGCTGATCTATCTCTCCCTCCTAACCCCATTCTCCTGCCTTCTCCCCATAACCCCTGACACTTTTAATAATCTAGAATTAGTGACATTTATAATCTAGAATTTATAATCTAGACATTTAATAATCTAGAATTAGTGATATTTAACTCAATGGTTAACAAATTGGCATCCATAGAACAGTACAGCCCAGGAAGAGGCCCTTCAGCCCACAATGTCTGTGTTGAACTTAGACTAATCCCCTCTGCCTGCATGTGATCCGTATCCCTCCATTCCCTGCATATCCATGTTCCTGTCTAAAAGCCTCTTAAACGCCACTATGGTATCTGCCTCCACCCCCACCCCTGGCAGCGCGTTCCAGGCACCCACCACCCTCTGTGTAAAACAAAAATGCCCCGCACATCTCCTTTGCCCCTCTCACCTTGAAGCTCTGCCCCCCCCCCCCCCCCCCCCTAGTCTGTGATATTATCATCGAATCAGGGCTGGCCTTCATTTGGCCTGGCTTTTTCTCATCTCCAGTATTTCCATTCCCCCCCCCCAACCCCCCCCCCCCCCCCCCCCCCCCCCACCCCCTCGCCCTTCCCCCCACCTCTACTTCCAGTCAGAAGAAGGATCTCGACCCGAAACGTTACCTATCCATGTTCTCCACAGATGCTGCCTGACCCGCTGAGTTACTCCAGCACTCTGTGAAACGCCACCTATCCATGTTCTCCACAGATGCTGCCTGACCCGCTGAGTTACTCCAGCACTCTGTGAAACGTCACCTATCCATGTTCTCCACAGATGCTGCCTGACTCGCTGAGTTACTCCAGCACTCTGTGAAACGTCACCTATCCATGTTCTCCACAGATGCTGCCTGACCCGCTGAGTTATTCCAGCACTCTGTGAAACGTCACCTATCCATGTTCTCCACAGATGCTGCCTGACCCGCTGAGTTACTCCAGCACTCTGTGAAACGTCACCTATCCATGTTCTCCACAGATGCTGCCTGACCCGCTGAGTTACTCCAGCATTATATGTCTGCCTTCGGACCGATCTAAGCCTCCCTAACTTTTATAAATTTCTACCAAATCTCTCCTCAACCCCCGCCCCGCCACTCCAACTTTCTCTCCCTGTTTGACCAACCACTCTTTGTAGCTGTTCTAGTCTAATCCAGACAGCAATTCTGGTAAAACCAAGGAAAGAAAAATTGGTTAATTCTTACGGAGGCAAAGAGTCATGAGCAGGTACTGGATCATGTTGAAGTCTTGTCTAAGTTGGACGGCAACTTCTCGTAGATATATATACACACACGCACCGGTGAGCGTCACGATATATTTTCCATTCCCGTGTGAAGGATAGCAACTGCTGAACGACCAAATATGTGCTAAACGCCTGTGAAACTGACCAGATGTAGGGAATAACCAGTCACCAGTAATAACCTTCAGGAGCTTCAACGAGGCTGCTGCCAGGACTCGAGGTGTCTGAGCTACAACGATGGGCCTGTTCCACTTACGCCATCTTTTCGGCGACTGCCGGCACCAGTCATAGGTCGGCGAAAAATGTCAACATGGTGAAAATCCAGAAAGACGGTTTCGGCCCGAAACGTTGCCTATTTCCTTCGCTCCATAGATGCCGCTGCACCCGCTGAGTTTAGAAGGATGAGAGGGTATCTCATTGAAACATATAGGATTGTAAGGGTTTGGACACACTAGAGGCAGGAAACATGTTCCCGATGTTGGGCGAGTCCAGAACCAGGGACCACACACAGTTTAAGAATAAGGAGTAAGCCATTTTGAACGGAGACGCGGAAACACTTTTTCATCCAGAGAGTGGTGAGTCTGTGGAATTCTCTGCCTCAGAGGGCGGTGGAGGCCGGTTCTCTGGATGCTTTCAAGAGAGAGCTAGATAGGGCTCTTAAAGATAGTGGAGTCAGGGGATATGGGGAGAAGGCAGGAACGGGGTACTGATTGGGGATGATCAGCCATGATCACATTGAATGGTGGTGCTGGCTCGAAGGGCCGAATGGCCTACTGTCTATTATCTATTGAGTTTCTTCTGCACGTTTGTCTACCTAAGACGCTACGACTCTTTGGGCGACTGAGGAGACGACTGACGTCCGTACAGGCGACACGTCGCGGGGTGAAGCCTGTACGGTCGTGAGTAGTCGCCCAAAGAGTCGTACCTTGTTCTGGTCGCCATTGGATTTTCAACACGTTGAACATTTTCGGAGACCCGCTGCGACTGGCAGTCGCTGAAAATATCTCCGTACGTGTGGAACAGGCCCTACAGGGAGTGGTCGGGCAGGCTGGGACTCTAATCCTTGGAGCACGAGAAGGATGAGGGGAGATCTTATAGAGGTGTACAAAATCATGAGGGGAATAGATCGGGTAGACGCACAGAGTCTCTTGCCCAGAGTAGGGGAATCGAGGACCAGAGGACATAGGATCAAGTCAAGTCAAGTTTATTTGTCACATACACATACGAGATGTGCAGTGAAATGAAAGTGGCAATGCTCGCGGACTTTTGTGCAAAAGACAAACAACAAAACAACCAAACAAATTATAAACACAATCATGACACACATATTCTTTTACATAATAAATAATGGAAGGAAAAACGTTCAGTAGAGTTAGTGCCTGGTGAGATAGGCGTTTACAGTCTCTGGGCAGAAACTCCTTCTCAACCTCTCCGTTCTCAGCGCATGGCAACGGAGGCGTTTGCCTGACCGAGGTTTAAAGGTGAAAGGGGTTCGAGGTATAAAGGGGGAAAGATTTAATAGGAATCCAAGGGTTAACTTTTTCACACAAAGGGCGGTGGGTGGGTGGAACAAGCTGCCGGAGGAGGTGTTTACGACGGAACTGCAGGTGCTGGAAAAATCGAAGGGAGACAAAAATGCTGGAGAAACTCAGCGTGTGAGGCAACATCTATGGAGCGAAGGAATAGGTGACGTTTCGGGTCGAGACCCGAAACGTCACCTATTCCTTCGCCCCATAGATGTTGCCTCGCCCACTGAGTTTCTCCAGCATTTTTGTCTACCAGAGGAGATAGTTGGGGCAGGTTGTATAAAATGCGAGGTTGTTTTCAGAAGTCAGAAGCAGTCCTCAACTACTATCTACCTCATTGGCGACCCTCGGACTATCCTTGATCGGACTTTGCTGGCTTTACCTTGCACTAAACGTTATTCCCTTACCATGTATCAGTACACTGTGGACGGCTCGATTGTAATCATGTATTGTCTTTCCGCTGACTGGTTAGCACGCAACAAAAGCTGTTCACTGTACCTCCGTACACGGGACAATAAACTAGACTGTCATGCACTTTAATATAGAAAATAGGAAGGATTGGGGTGGCACGGTGGCGCAGCAGTAGAGTTGCTGCCTCACGGCGCCAGAGACCCGGGTTCCATCCTGACTACGGGTGCTGTCTGTACGGAGTTTGCACGTTCTCCCCGTGACCTGCGTGGGTTTTCTCCGGGTGCTCTGGTTTCCTCCCACACTCCAAAGGCATACAGTTTTGTGGGTTTAATTGGCTTTGGTAAAATTTGGAAATTGTCCCTAGTGTGTGTGTGTGTGTGTGTGTGTGTGTGTGTGTGTGTAGGATAGTGTTCGTGTGCGGGGATCGCTGGTCGGCACGGACTCGGTGGGCTGAAGAGCCTGTTTCCGCGCTGTATCTCTAAACTAAACCAAACGGAAGATTTATTTTACACGCTGGGAGACGTGAATTTGTTGTTGGACAAATGCACCAGCGTCTTTCTCCCCCCACCCCCCCACCCCGTTTCACCCAAGACCAACCTGCAGCTGCACAAACTATCAGGAAAACAAGCAACACCTTGGCCTCTATCTCATACAACGTACAACAATACAGCACAGGAACAGGCCTTTCGGCCCACAATGTTCGTGCTGAACATGACGCCAAGTTAAACTAATCCCCTCTACCTGCACGTGATCTGTATCCCTCCATTCCCCGCATATCCATGTGCCTGCCTAAACCTTACTTAAACGCCACTATCGTATACTATCATATAATGCTTGTGGGACTAGCCCCACTATTCACTAGTGGGAGAGTCTAGGACTAGAGGGCACAGCATCAGAATTAAAGGACTTTCTTTTAAGAAGGAGATGAGGGGAAATTTCTTTAGTCAGAGGGTGGTGAATCTGTAGAATTCTTTGCCACAGACGGCAGTGGAGGCCAAGTCAATGGACATTTTTGAAGCGGGGATTGACAGATTGTTGATTAGTGCGGGTGTCAGGGGTTATGGGGAGAAGGCAGGAGAATGGGGTTAGGAGGGAGAGATAGATCAGCCATGACTTGATGGGCTGAATGGCCTAATTCTACATCTAACCCTTGTAAACATGCTGGTTTATACAAATGTGGAGAACATGGATAGGTGACGTTTCACAGAGTGCTGGAGTAACTCAGCGGGTCAGGCAGCATCTGTGGAGAACATGGATAGGTGATATTTCACAGCATCTGTGGAGAACATGGATAGATGACGTTTCACAGAGTGCTGGAGTAACTCAGCGGGTCAGGCAGCATCTGTGGAGAACATGGATAGGTGACGTTTCACAGAGTGCTGGAGTAACTCAGCGGGTCAGGCAGCATCTGTGGAGAACATGGATAGGTGACGTTTCACACAGAGTGCTGGAGTAACTCAGCGGGTCAGGCAGCATCTGTGGAGAACATGGATAGATGACGTTTCACAGAGTGCTGGAGTAACTCAGCGGGTCAGGCAGCATCTGTGGAGAACATGGATAGGTGACGTTTCACAGAGTGCTGGAGTAACTCAGCGGGTCAGGCAGTATCTGTGGAGAACATGGATAGATGACGTTTCACACAGAGTGCTGGAGTAACTCAGCGGGTCAGGCAGCATCTGTGGAGAACATGGATAGATGACGTTTCACAGAGTGCTGGAGTAACTCAGCGGGTCAGGCAGCATCTGTGGAGAAAAGGAATCGGTGACATTTTGTGTTGGAACCCTTCTTCATACACTAGAACTGTGTTCTTTGGCGTGCATGAGGCTGATGGATTATCTAATACATGTGTATAAAATCATGAGGGGAATAGATAAAGTGAATGCTCTTGCCCAGGGGAATCGAGGACCAGAGGACATAGGTTCAAGGTGAAGGGGAAAAGATTTAATAGGAATCCGAGGGGTAACATTTTCACACAGAGAGTGGTGGGTGGATGGAACGAGCTGCCGGAGGAGGTAGTTGAGGCTGGTACTATCCCAATGTTTAAAAAGCATTTAGACAGGTACATAGATAGGACGGGTTTGGAGGGATATGGGCTAAACGCAGGCGGATGGGACTAGTGTAGATGGGGCATGTTGGTCGGCACGGGCAAGTTGGGCCGAATGGCCTGTTCCCGCACCCTATCACTAAGACTCCACATGTTGATCTGTGCACACATTGGTTGTAGGTTTTACAAAGTGTAGCTACACCTCAAACTGGAGCAGTCTCACACCTCATGGATGCCCGTTTATACGTTCGATGAATTTTTTTAAGCTTATCTTTTGAATCTTGCAAAGATTAAATAGTGTTGAAGGTGGAGACTGGACTAATATTTGTGTTGGAAGGACAACTCAGCGGTATGAATATTGATTTCTCCAACTTCAAGTAACCCTTGCTTTCCCTCTCTCCAGGCCTCTCCCCCCCATCCTCGTTCCCCGACTAGTTTCACCGCCCTCCTGATCACATTTTACAGTCTCCACGCCTCGTTGTCACCTTCCCCTCAGCCAACAAGTCTCCAGTGTACATTTCCTCAATCATAGTTTAGAGATAGAGTGTGGAAACAGGCCCTTCGGCCCGCTGAGTCCGTGCTAACCAGCGATCCCCGCTCACTAACAGCATCCTACACAAACACACACGCTGGGGACAAGTTGCAATTTTACCGAAACCAATTAGCCTACAAACCTGTACGTCTTTGGAGTGTGGGAGGAAACCGGAGCACCCGGAGAAAACCCACGCAGGTCACGGGGAGAACGTACAAACTCCGTACAGACAGCACCCGTAGTCGGGATCGAACCCGGGTCTCCGGCGCCGTGAGGCAGCAACTCTACCGCTGCGCCACTAAAAAAGCATTCTCCGCTCTGATCACCTTACATGCTCTTTGTAACCTTTCATAGAGATGTCGCCCTGTCCCCTGACCCAATAATGAAGGGTCTCGACCTGAAATGTCACCTATTCCTTGTCTCCAGAGATGCTGGCTGTCCCCAGCATCTGTGGAGAACATGGATAGGTGACGTTTCACAGAGTGCTGGAGTAACTCAGCGGGTCAGGCAGCATCTGTGGAGAGGAGGAATGGTTCTGAGCACTGGCTGCCCCCTAGTGGAGATCCTTCAACTAGCAACCACCAGAGAACAGTTCCCCATCTGCATTTCCACCATATGTTGGAGTTTCCAGCTTGCTTCCTTCAGCGTGAAGAAGGGTCCCGACCCAAAACATCACCTGTCCATACCACCCAAGGTGTGTAGGAATGAACTGCAGATGCTGCTTTACACCAAAGACAGACACAAAGTGCTGGAGTACATCAGCGGGACAGGCAGCATCTGTGCCTGAATCAGTCAGCTAGAATTTAGAAGATTGAGGGGGGATCTTATAGAAACTTACAAAATTCTTAAGGGGTTGGACAGGCTATCTGCTGCTGCTGTTGTTCCTCCCAAATCTACAGCAGGAAGATTGTTCCCGATGTTGGGGAAGTCCAGGACAAGGGGTCACAGCTTAAGGATAAAGGGGGAAATCTTTTAGGACCGAGATGAGAAAAACATTTTTCACACAGAGAGTGGTGAATCTGTGGAATTCTCTCCCGCAGAAGGTAGTTGAGGCCACAGTTCATTGGCTATATTTAAGAGGGAGTTAGATGTGGCCCTTGTGGCTAAAGGGATCAGGGGGTATGGAGAGAAGGCAGGGATGGGATACTGAGTTGGATGATCAGCCATGATCATATTGAATGGCGGTGCAGGCTCGAAGGGCTGAATGGCCTACTCCTGCACCTATTTTCTATGTTTCTATGTTTCTGGAAAAAAAAGTCCTAGGGTCATAAGGCCATAAGTGATAGGAGTAGAATTAGGCCATTCGGCCCATTTACGCCATTCAATCATGGCTGATCTATCTCTCCCTCCTAACCCCATTCTCCTGCCTTCTCCCCATAACCTCTGACACCCGCACTAATCAAGAATCTATCTATCTCTGCCTTAAAAATATCCACTGACTTGGCCTCCACAGCCGTCTGTGGCAAAGAATTCCACAGATTCACCACCCTGCTGAATGACCCTGTGATTATGTTAGTAGCTGACTGGATTATGAGGTGCTGCTCCTCCAGTTTGTGTGTGGCCTCATTACAGCAACGGAGGAGGCCCCTTCACAAAATGTGTAGCCAAGACCTTCAGACGCTGTTTTAAATCGAAGGGAGACACAAAAAGCTGGAGTGACTCAGCGGGCCAGGCAGCGTTTCTGGAGAGAAGGGATGGGTGACGTTTCAGGGGTCGAGACCCTTCTTCAGACTTGCTTCACCGAGCAGGGACCGCAGGTGTCGATGTTACACCGACTGACAGGGGAACACAACACGGCCCGTTGGGGAATAAAACTGGAAAAGCAAGTCTCGTCGCAACTTAGCAACTTGGGAGTTGTGTACACGGCCAGAGGCTCGTTGCAATTAATAAGGTGAAGCTCTCCGTCAAAGGCAAGAGGAGAGGATGAGAAACATGTTCACCAGCCTGCCTTCCCGTTATACAAAACCATACCATACATAGAAACATAGAAACATAGAAAATAGGTGCAGGAGTAGAGGCCATTCGGCCCTTCGTGTCAGCACCGTCATTCAATATGATCATGGCTGATCATCCAACTCAGTATCCCATCCCTGCCTTCTCTCCATACCCCCTGATCCCTTGAGCCACATCAAACTCCCCCTTAAATATAGCCAATGAACTGTGCCCTCAACTACCTTCTGTGGCAGAGAATTCCACAGATTCACCACTCTCTGTGAAAAATGTTTTTCTCATCTCGGTCCTAAAAGATTTCCCCCTTATCCTTAAACTGTGACCCCTTGTTCTGGACTTCCCCAACAATCGGGAACAATCTTCCTGCATCTAGCCTGTCCAACCCCTTAAAAAATTTGTAAGTTTCTGTAAGATCCCCCCTCAATCTTCTAAACTCTAGCGAGTACAAGCCGAGTCTATCCAGTCTTTCTTCATATGAAAGTCCTGACATACCATGCCATACCATAGAGAGGGAGAGAGAGAGAGAGAGTTGTAATTCACAGACAGGAGAGTAGATTATAAATCCATGCCAGGAGACCAGGGGACTGGCCACATCCACAATTACAACATAGCCACGGGTCTCTGCTGGACATTTCAATGTAGAACGATACAGTATATGGGAGACAGAGAGAGTCACAGGCATAGAGCACAGAAACAGGCCCTTCGGCCCAACCCATCCATGCTGACCAAGCTGGTCCATTTGCTCATGTTTGCCCCACATGGCTCTCAAGCTTCAGAGTCTGAGAGTCAAACAAGGAGCAGATATTTCATGATCTCCTTCCTAAAGGAATGTTATTTTATTCTGAGGCTACCACGTCTGGTCCTAGACTCTCCCACTAGTGGAAACATCCTCTCCACATCCACTCTATCCAGGCCTTTCGCTATTCGGGGGAAGTTTCAATGAGGTTCCCCCTCATCCTTCTAAACTCCAGCGAGTACAGGCCCAGTGCTGACAAACGCTCATCATATGTTAATCTACTCATTCCTGGGTTCATTCTTGTAAACCTCCTCTGGACCCTCTCCAGAGCCAGCACATCCTTCCTCAGATATAGCAAAAGGATTTGAGTATAGGAGCAGGGAGGTTCTACTGCAGTTGTACAGGGTCTTGGTGAGACCACACCTGGAGTATTGCGTACAGTTTTGGTCTCCTAATCTGAGGAAGGACATTATTGCCATAGAGGGAGTACAGAGAAGGTTCACCAGACTGATTCCTGGGATGTCAGGACTGTCTTATGAAGAAAGACTGGATAGACTTGGTTTATACTAGAATTTAGGAGACTTCGGTTTATGATTGTTCCCGATGTTGGGGAAGTCCAGAACAAGGGGTCACAGCTTAAGGATAAGGGGGAAATCCTTTAAAAGCGAGATGAGAAGAACTTTTTTTCACACAGAGAGTGGTGAATCTCTGGAACTCTCTGCCACAGAGGGTAGTTGAGGCCAGTTCATTGGCTATTTTTAAGAGGGAGTTAGATGTGGCCCTTGTGGCTAAAGGGATCAGAGGGTATGGAGAGAAGGCAGGTACGGGATACTGATTTGGATGATCAGCCATGATCATATTGAATGGCGGTGCAGGCTCGAAGGGCCGAATGGCCTACTCCTGCACCTAATTTCTATGTTTCTATGTTTTTATATGGGGCCCAAAACTGCTCACAATATTCCAAATGCGGCCTGACCAGCGCCTTGTAGAACCTCAGCATTACATTGCTGTCGGAAGGAACTGCAGATGCTGGTTCAAACCGAAGACAGACACAAAATGCTGGAGTAACTCAGCGGGACGGGCAGCATCTCTGGAGAAAAGTGTAGGAAGGAACTGCAGATGCTGATCATCCCCAATCAGTATCCCGTTCCTGCCTTCTCCCCATATCCCTGGATTCCATTAGCCCTAAGAGCTAAGTCTAACTCTCTCTTGAAAACATCCAGTGAATCGGCCTCCACTGCCTTCTGTGGCAGAGAATTCCACAGATTCACAACTCTCTGGGTGAAAATTTTTTTTCCTCATCTCAGTCCTAAATGGCCGACCCCTTATTCTTAAACTGTGTGACCCCTAGTTCTGGACTCCCCCAACATCGGGGAACATGTTTCCTGCCTCCAGCGTGTCCAAACACCTTAAGAATTTTATATGTTTCGATAAGATTCCCTCTCATCCTTCCAAATTCCAGCGAATACAAGCCCAGTCGACCCATTCTCTCAGCATATGACAGTCCCGCCATCCCGGGAATTAACCTGGTGAACCTACGCTGCACTCCCTCAATAGCAAGAATGTCCTTCCTCAAATTAGGAGACCAAAACTGCACACAATACTCCAGGTGTGGTCTCACTAGGGCTCTGTACAACTGCAGAAGGACCTCCTTGCTCCTATAATCACCTACTCTGGCTATGAACATTTGAGGTGTGGTGAGCTCACTACTTCTTTTGTGAGACTCTACAGGCAGCTGCAAGCCCTTGTTGGGAAGGTCTGCGGTTAATTCAGACGTGTGATGTTGCAAATTCCAGTTGTGCATTTTTATCGCGGGTATTAATGCATGTTCCCCCAAATGCGATTTAAAACATAAGAGTTGCGGCCTCACGGCGCCAGAGACCCGGGTTCCATCCCGACTACGGGTGCTCTCTGCGCGGAGTTTGTACGTTCTCCCCGTGACCTGCGTGGGTTTTCTCCGGGTGCTCCGGTTTCCTCCCGCATCCCACAGATGAACAGTGGGTTTACAAAAAAGCTGGAGAAACTCAGCGGGTGCGACAGCATCTATGGAGCGAAGGAAATAGGCAACGTTTCGGGACGAAACGTTGCCTATTTCCTTCGCTCCATAGATGCTGCCGCACCCGCTGAGTTTCTCCAGCTTTTTTGTGTGCCTTCGATTTTCCAGCATCTGCACAGTTCCTTCTTAAACAACATGAACAGTAGGTTAATTGGCTTCGGTAAAATTGTCGGTAAAAGTGTGTGGGATAGAATTAGTGTGGAGGCCGGTTCTCTGGATGCTTTCAAGAGAGAGCTAGATAGGGCTCTTAAAGACAGCGGAGTCAGGGGATATGGGGAGAAGGCAGGAACGGGGTACTGATTGGGGATGATCAGCCATGATCACATTGAATGGCCGTGCTGGCTCGAAGGGCCGAATGACCGACTCCTGCACCTATTGTCTTTTACATTCATTTCTCCAACTGATTCAGGGGACTATGTCCTGTAACTCCTTGACCCCCCGACCCCGCTTCATTCACGGTTCACAAATGTCCTGCCCTGGGTTGAATTCCCAGAAAGAAATCAAGTTTCCCCCTTGTAGATTTAACGGGCCGGTCCCACTTTTTTAGGCGCCGACCAGAATGAAGCCGCCATGGAGACTGGCGAGAATTCTCGTGCCGTAGGTGGGTCGTGGGCTGCCAGGAAGTCAAAGGTTTTCGTAGGTAGACCGGTGAATTTCATTGGCTAATTGAGGGGGGGGGAGGTGTGTGCGTCTCTGGGCACACGCGTGTGTGTGTGCGTGTGAGTGTGCGTGCGTGTCTGTGCGTGCATGCGTGCGTGTGTGTATGAGTGTGTGTGCGTATATTAGTGTGTGTCTGTATGAGTTTGTGTGTGTGTATGTGTGTATATGAGTGTGTGTGTCTGTGTGCGAGTCTCTGTGTGCGTGTGTCTCTGTGTGCGTGCAGGTGTCTGTGTGTGTGTGTCTGTGTGCGTGCATCTCTGTATGCGTGTCTATGTCTGTGTGCGTGTCTGAGTGTACGTGTCTGTGTGTGTGTGAGTGTCTGTGTGTATGAGTGTGGGGTGTGCGTGCGCGCGTCTGTATGTGTGCGTGTGCCTGTGTGTGCGTCTCTGTGTGCGTGCATGTGTGCCCGTGCGTGCGTGTGTCTGTGTGTGTGTCTCTGTGTGCGTGCACGTGTGCCCGTGCGTGCCAGTGTCTGTGTCTCTGTGTGCGTGCATGTTTGCCCGTGCGTGCCAGTGTCTGTGTGTGTGTCTCTGTGTGCGTGCACGTGTGCCCGTGCGTGCCAGTGTCTGTGTGTGTGTGTGTGCGTGTGTGTCTCTGTGGGTGTGTATGTGTGGTTGTGTTTGTGGGGGTGTGTGCATGCGTGTGTGTGTGTGTGCATGCGTGTGTCTGTGTGTGTGGGTGTGCGTGTGTGTCTCAGTGTGTGTCTCTGTGTGCGTGCATGTGTGCCCGTGCATGCGTGTGTCTGTGTGTGTACGCGCGTGTGTGTCTCTGTGTGTGTGCGCCTGTGTGTATTCCACTCTGACAGTCGCCGTTCCAGTTGCCAGTTTCTCAGCGACCTGCTACGACTTGTAAATCGCCCAAGTGGGACAGCCCCAGAAGAGCCCATCCCATCTCCAATCCAAGGGCTTCTGAGGAAGGAGAAAGATGCGAGTGTTTCTTGCATATATAATAATAATAATTTTATTATTTAAAAGTATGATGGAAATGGCTTGACATGGCTTGGATGAACAGCATGTCATTCACCAATGTATATTACAGATTAAGCTAAATGCATGTGTTCATTTAAAAAATCATCATAGTGCCATTTTGCCTTATTATTGAAGTCTAATATAAGTTACATATTGAAGGCAAAAATGGAAGATGTACAGAAAAATCGATCCGATACAATAACATTATCACTTGTAATAAATATCATTTGTCATTTTTTTTTCTATGTACAGACAAGCAGAACAAAGACATCGTACACGGAGTGGATTTAAAAAAACTTATTTACAGATTTCTAGTGCCTTTGATAGGGTACGGAATTTGATTTTTCTTTTAGATAACAATAATAAATTAAATATTTTGTTTCTTCGGACAGTAGTTGCATGTTACACGGTCCAGATGAATCTTATTGAGGGGAGAGGCGGGGGTGGGGGGGAGAGAAAGAGTGGACAACCAAGTCATTCAATTGGCCACGGAATTTTTCTTCCCACATTTAAGACCAAATCTCTCCCCTCTCCCAACTGAATGTCAATGTGGGAAGTTTCATCACCGAGACACAAAGGCAATGTCCACTGAAAATTACTGAGGAAACAAATTCTTTAAGAAGGAACTGCAGATGCTGGAACAAACAAAAAAAATCGAAGGTGGACAAAAATTCTGGAGGAACTCAGTAGGGGTGAGGCAGCATCTACGGAGAGAAGGAATAGGTGACGTTTCGGGCCGAGACCCTTCTTCGGAAGAAGAAGGGTCTCGGCCCGATACGTCGCCAATTCGAGACCCTTCTTCCGAAGAGCGAAGAAGTCAGTCTTCAGGGTCTCGACCCTTCCCTTCGCTCCATAGATGCTGCCTCACCCGCTGAGTTCCTCCAGCTTTTTTTGTCCACCGAGGAAATAAATGAAGTCCACTGAATGTCCACAAGGGTGCAGCGGTGGTTCACCAGGATACCGCCTGGATTAGCGAGTATTAGCTACAGGGGGAGGTTGGGCACGAACGCTCGCATTGACTTCTTTAGAGGAGCGCCGGAGGCTGAGGGTAGACCTGATAGAAGTTCATAACGTTATGAGGGGGCGTAGATAAGGTAGACAATCAGAACCTTTCTCTCCCCCCCCCCCCCCCCCCCCCCAGGGGCAGCCACTCTACAGCGCCACCGTGACAAAAATAATAGGTGCATAGGCCATTCGGCCCTTCGAGCCAGCACCTCAATTCTCTGCCTCAGAGGGCGGTGGAGGCCGGATCTCTGGACACTTTCAAGAGAGAGCTAGATAGGGCTCTTAAAGATAGTGGAGTCAGGGGATACGGGGAGAAGGCAGAAACGGGGTACTGATTGGGGATGATCAGCCATGATCACATTGAATGGCAGTGCTGGCTCGAAGGGCCGAATGGCCTACTCCTACTGTCTACCTCGGTACAAAAGCTTTTCACTGTACCTCGGGCAATAGAGGACCGAGATGAGGAAAAACTTTTTTGGCCCAGAGAGTTGTGAATCTGTGGAAAATTCTCTGCCACAGAGGGCGGTGGAGGCCGATTCACTGGGCGTTTTCAAGAGAGAGTTAGATCTAGCTCTGAGGACTAACGGAATCAAGGGATATGGGGAGAAAGCAGGAATTTTGATGGACTAAAGGGATCAGTTTTTCAAGTTTTAATGTTGGGATTTTTGAATTAAATTTCAAAATCTCAGAATTCAATTCTCGGTTAGTCTGACGCCTCCACCCATTCATCCCTCGCCCCTTCTTCTTCTCTCTTCACCCCCCCCAATCTCAGCACACCCTCAATTATTTCCACTCAAGTCACTTTAATGTCATGTTCCATGCACCTTTGTTGTGTTATAATGACTGTTGGCAGACACATTTCCCTCCTGGGATAAATAAAGTCCTATCGTATCGAACGTGGGGAAATTATAGCGAATATTTAAGAATCCCGTCACCTGCAGAGAGTGGTTTAGAAAACAATTCAAAAAATAATTTACAAATAATTTATAATTTTTATATTAAAAGGGGATCCCTGCCAGTTAGTGAGACAGCGTTTGGGGGTGGTTATTGCTAATCACCCTCGACTGCGGACAAAACATTTCACAGTTCCTCTGCGTACGGGACGGGTCTGAACCATGCCAACCCCTTGCTCATAGAATGTCAATAAATTATATATTGTAAACTTCACTTCAAAAAAAAAAAAAAAAAAAAAAAAAAAATCCTTGCCGAATTTCTTTTTAAAAAATAATTTAAAAGTTTTAGCGTTGCGAGCACCTTCAGAGCGACAAACGTCAAGCCAAGATTACAGCCTCGGACACGCTGATGTGAAATTCACGGAACCTTATGTTTAAAAGCAAAATGACCTTACGAACAGATGATACCTTTCTAAACGTTTTTTTTTACAACAAAAATTAACCCTAGTTTGTGGAGACAAACTGAGAACTTGTGATAAGAGGGAGAAGGTCTCGGCCCGAAACGTCGCCTATTTCCTTCGCTCCATAGATGCTGCCGCACCCGCTGAGTTTCTCCAGCAATCTTGTCTACCTTGTGATATTTTTTTTTTTCTGGAGCAGCCCTGACACCACGACTTGCTTGGGAGATGTTGATGTCGAGGGACACTCACGGCCAGAGTTTTTCTAGACGCGAGGAACTGCAGGTGCTGGTTTACCAACAAAAAAAAGGACACAGAGTGCTGGAGTAACTCAGCGGGTCAGGCAGCATCTGTGGAGAACATGGATAGGTGACGTTTCACAGAGTGCTGGAGTAACTCAGCGGGTCGGGAATTGTCTCTGGAGTGAAGGAATGGGTGACGTTTCGGGTCGAGACCCTTCTTCTTCCGAAGATTGGGGTCTCGAGACCCTTCTTCTTCCGAAGAAGGGTCTCGACCCGAATCGTCACCTATTCCTTCTCTCCGCAGATGCTGCCTGACCTGCTGAGTTTCTCCAGCATTTTTGTCTACCTATGATTTTTTGAGGAATGGGTGACTCTGGTGTGTATGTGTGTGTGTGTGGCGGGGATGAGGTCTGGTGGCAGTGTGACTCAGGTGAGCCCTCAGTGGCTATAACAGTGTGTGATTGTTATGGAGGCGGGGGGGGAAGAGCAGTGCCACGACATACTCCGTCACACATCCATAGTTTCATTATTAAAACCATCGCGTTGCTTGCAGGACTGA